>NC_088235.1:2613811-2763811 GCF_036934945.1 Oncorhynchus masou masou
GTTCCGCTCCTTGAAAGCGGCAGCTCTAGCCTTTATCTCAGTGTGGATGTTGCCTGTAATCCATGGCTTATGGTTGAGGTATGTACGTACGGTCACTGTGGGGACAACGTCATCGATGTCCTTATTGATGAAGCCAGTGACTGTGGTATACTCCTCAATGCCATCGGAGGAATCCCTGAACATATTCCAGATAGCAAAACAGTCCTGTGGCTTAGCATCTGTTTCATGTGACCACTTTTTTATTGATCGAGTGCCTGGTGCTTCCTGCTTTAATTTTTAGCTTGTAAGCAGGAATCAGCTATGAAAAACACAGATGAAAACTCTCTAGGTAGATAGTGTGGTCTACAGCTTATCATGAGACCCTACCTCAGGTGGGAAAAAGATTAGATATCGTGCACCAGCTGATATTTACAAAAATACATAGTCCACCTCCCCTTGTCTTACCAGATATACATAGTCCACCGCCCCTCGTCTTACCAGATATACATAGTCCACCGCCCCTTGTCTTACCAGATATACATAGTCCACAGCCCCTTGTCTTACCAGATATACATAGTCCACCACCCCTTGTCTTACCAGATATACATAGTCCACCGCCCCTTGTCTTACCAGATATACATAGTCCACCGCCCCTTGTCTTACCAGATATACATAGTCCACCGCCTCTTGTCTTACCAGATATACATAGTCCACAGCCCCTTGTCTTACCAGATATACATAGTCCACCACCCCTTGTCTTACCAGATATACATAGTCCACCGCCCCTTGTCTTACCAGATATACATACTCCACCACCCCTTGTCTTACCAGATATACATAGTCCACAGCCCCTTGTCTTACCAGATATACATAGTCCACAGCCCCTTGTCTTACCAGATATACATAGTCCACCGCCCCTTGTCTTACCAGATATACATACTCCACCACCCCTTGTCTTACCAGATATACATAGTCCACCGCCCCTTGTCTTACCAGATATACATACTCCACCGCCCCTTGTCTTACCAGATATACATAGTCCACCGCCCCTTGTCTTACCAGATATACATAGTCCACCGCCCCTTGTCTTACCAGATATACATAGTCCACCGCCCCTTGTCTTACCAGATATACATAGTCCACCGCCCCTTGTCTTACCAGATATACATAGTCCACCGCCCCTTGTCTTACCAGATATACATAGTCCACCGCCCCTTGTCTTACCAGATATACATAGTCCACCGCCCCTTGTCTTACCAGATATACATAGTCCACCGCCCCTTGTCTTACCAGATATACATAGTCCACCGCCCCTTGTCTTACCAGATATACATAGTCCACCGCCCCTTGTCTTACCAGATATACATAGTCCACCGCCCCTTGTCTTACCAGATATACATAGTCCACCGCCCCTTGTCTTACCAGATATACATAGTCCACCGCCCCTTGTCTTACCAGATATACATAGTCCACCGCCCCTTGTCTTACCAGATATACATAGTCCACCGCCCCTTGTCTTACCAGATATACATAGTCCACCGCCCCTTGTCTTACCAGATATACATAGTCCACCGCCCCTTGTCTTACCAGATATACATAGTCCACAGCCCCTTGTCTTACCAGATATACATAGTCCACCGCCCAGACACCGCCATTCTATCCTGCCGATACAGTGTATAACATGTGGCAGAGCGCTATGATGTGGAAACCTGGACGCTGTGTTATGATGTGGTAGTCTGGACACTGTGCTATGATGTGGTAGCCTGGACACTGTGTTATGATGTGGAAGCCTGGACGCTGTGTTATGATGTGGTAGTCTGGACACTGTGTTATGATGTGGTAGTCTGGACACTGTGCTATGATGGGGTAGCCTGGACGCTGTGTTATGATGTGGTAGTCTGGACACTGTGTTATAATGTGGTGGCCTGGGCACTGTGCTGTTATGTGGTAGTCTGGACGATGCGCTATGATGTGGTAGCCTGGACACTGTGTTATGATGTGGTGGCCTGGACACTGTGCTATGATGTGGTAGTCTGGACACTGTGCTATGATGTGGTAGCCTGGACGCTGTGCTATGATGTGGTAGCCTGGACACTGTGCTGTGCTATGATGTGAAAGCCTGGGCACTGTGCTATGATGTGGTAGCCTGGACACTGTGCTGTGCTATGATGTGGTAGCCTGGGCACTGTGCTGTAGTAGCCTGGACACTGTGCTATGATGTGGTAGCCTGGACACTGTGTTATTATGTGGTAGCCTGGACGCTGTGCTGTGATGTGGTAGCCTGGACGCTGTGCTATGATGTGGTAGCCTGGACACTGTGCTATGATGTGGTAGTCTGGACACTGCGCTATGATGTGGTAGCCTGGACGCTGCGCTATGATGTGGTAGCCTGGACGCTGCGCTATGATGTGGTAGCCTGGACGCTGCGTTATGATGTGGTAGCCTGGACGCTGTGCTAAGATGTGGTAGTCTGGACACTGTGCTATGATGTGGTAGTCTGGACACTGTGCTATGATGTGGTAGTCTGGACACTGTGCTATGATGTGGTAGTCTGGACACTGTGCTATGATGTGCTAGTCTGGACACTGTGTTATGATGTGGTGGCCTGGACACTGTGCTATGATGTGGTAGTCTGGACACTGTGCTATGATGTGGTAGCCTGGACACTGTCCTATGATGGGGTAGCCTGGACACTGTGCTATGATGTGGTAGTCTGGACACTGTGCTATGATGTGGTAGTCTGGAAACTGTGCTATGATGTGGTAGTCTGGACACTGTGTTATGATGTGATAGTCTGGACACTGTGCTATGATGTGGTAGCCTGGACACTGTGTTATTATGTGGTAGCCTGGACGCTGTGCTGTGATGTGGTAGCCTGGACGCTGTGTTTTGATGTGGTAGCCTGGACACTGTGTTATGATGTGGTAGTCTGGACACTGTGCTATGATGTGGTAGTCTGGACACTGTGCTATGATGTGGTAGTCTGGACATTGTGCTATGATGTGGTAGCCTGGACGCTGCGCTACGATGTGGTAGCCTGGACACTGTGCTATGATGTGGTAGCCTGGACGCTGTGCTATGATGTGGTAGCCTGGACGCTGTGTTATGATGTGGTAGTCTGGACACTGTGCTATGATGTGGTAGTCTGGACACTGTGCTATGATGTGGTAGTCTGGACACTGTGCTATGATGTGGTAGTCTGGACACTGTGTTATGATGTGGTAGTCTGGACACTGTGTTATGATGTGGTAGTCTGGACACTGTGCTATGATGTGGTAGTCTGGACACTGTGCTATGATGTGGTGGCCTGGACACTGTGTTATGATGTGGTGGCCTGGACACTGTGCTATGATGTGGTAGCCTGGACGCTGTGCTATGATGTGGTAGCCTGGACACTGTGCTATGATGTGGTAGTCTGGACACTGTGTTATGATGTGGTAGTCTGGACACTGTGCTATGATGTGGTAGTCTGGACACTGTGCTATGATGTGGTGGCCTGGACACTGTGTTATGATGTGGTGGCCTGGACGCTGTGCTATGATGTGGTAGCCTGGACGCTGTGCTATGATGTGGTAGTCTGGACACTGTGTTTTGATGTGGTAGCCTGGACACTGTGTTATGATGTGGTAGTCTGGACACTGTGCTATGATGTGGTAGTCTGGACACTGTGCTATGATGTGGTAGTCTGGACATTGTGCTATGATGTGGTAGCCTGGACGCTGTGCTATGATGGGGTAGCCTGGACGCTGTGCTATGATGTGGTAGCCTGGACACTGTGTTATGATGTGATAGTCTGGACACTGTGCTATGATGTGGTAGTCTGGACACTGTGTTATGATGTGGTAGTCTGGACACTGTGCTATGATGTGGTAGTCTGGACACTGTGCTATGATGTGGTGGCCTGGACACTGTGTTATGATGTGGTGGCCTGGACACTGTGCTATGATGTGGTAGCCTGGACGCTGTGCTATGATGTGGTAGCCTGGACACTGTGCTATGATGTGGTAGTCTGGACACTGTGTTATGATGTGGTAGTCTGGACAGACTAGACTTACAGAATCGCATCTCTGCATGTCTGGCAGACATATCAGTGTGGATGACGGATCACCACCTCAAGCTGAACCTCGGCAAGACGGAGCTGCTCTTCCTCCCGGGGAAGGACTGCCCGTTCCATGATCTCGCCATCACGGTTGACAACTCCATTGTGTCCTCCTCCCAGAGCGCTAAGAACCTTGGCGTGATCCTGGACAACACCCTGTCGTTCTCAACTAACATCAAGGCGGTGGCCCGTTCCTGTAGGTTCATGCTCTACAACATCCGCAGAGTACGACCCTGCCTCACACAGGAAGCGGCGCAGGTCCTAATCCAGGCACTCGTCATCTCCCGTCTGGATTACTGCAACTCGCTGTTGGCTGGGCTCCCTGCCTGTGCCATTAAACCCCTACAACTCATCCAGAACGCCGCAGCCCGTCTGGTGTTCAACCTTCCCAAGTTCTCTCACGTCACCCCGCTCCTCCGCTCTCTCCACTGGCTTCCAGTTGAAGCTCGCATCCGCTACAAGACCGTGGTGCTTGCCTACGGAGCTGTGAGGGGAACGGCACCGCAGTACCTCCAGGCTCTGATCAGGCCCTACACCCAAACAAGGGCACTGCGTTCATCCACCTCTGGCCTGCTCGCCTCCCTACCACTGAGGAAGTACAGTTCCCGCTCAGCCCAGTCAAAACTGTTCGCTGCTCTGGCCCCCAATGGTGGAACAAACTCCCTCACGACGCCAGGACAGCGGAGTCAATCACCACCTTCCGGAGACACCTGAAACCCCACCTCTTTAAGGAATACCTAGGATAGGATAAAGTAATCCTTCTCACCCCCCCTTAAATGATTTAGATGCACTATTGTAAAGTGGCTGTTCCACTGGATGTCATAAGGTGAATTCACCAATTTGTAAGTCGCTCTGGATAAGAGCGTCTGCCAAATGACTCAAATGTAAATAAATGTAAATGTAAGTTAGTGCATTCATCTTAAGATAGCTTGGTGGGACAACCACATATCTAGAAAGTAAATGTTTCAATAACGAAGCTGTCAGTGGAGTCAGAGATAGAAGGGGGATATACAATTGTATTTTATTTATTATTAATGAAAAGGAGGAAGATTATTTAATATGTTGTTTGAAGAGGTAGTCTTTCAGATTATTCGGAGGATAGGCAGGGACTCTGTTGTCCGAGCTTCAAGCGGAAACTGGTTCCACCATTAGGGTGCCAGGACAGAAGAAGAGCTTGAACTGGGCTGAACTGGAGCTGCCCTCCTGTAGGGGTGGGAGGGCCAAGAGACCAGAGGTGGCAGAACGAAGTGCTCAGGTTGGGGTGTAGAGTTTCAGCATAGTCTGAAGGAAGGGACGGCCAGTTCCTGGTCCTGTAGTGTATGCGAGCGGCGACTGGAAGCCGGTGGAGTGAGGGGAGGAGCAGGGTTAACTTGAGAAGGTTGAACACCAGGCAGACTGCAGCATTCTGGTTAAGTGGCAGTAGTTCAGATGGGAGAGGTCACGTGTCTGGATTAGGACCTGCGCCCCTTCCTCTGTGAGGTAGGGTCGTACTCTGTGGATGTTCCTCTTCCTGTGTGAGGTAGGGTCGTACTCTACGGATGTTCCTCTTCCTGTGTGAGGTAGGGTCGTACTCTATAGATGTGCCTCTTCCTGTGTGAGGTAGGGTCGTACTCTACGGATGTTCCTCTTCCTGTGTGAGGTAGGGTCGTACTCTACGGATGTTCCTCTTCCTGTGTGAGGTAGGGTCGTACTCTACGGATGTTCCTCTTCCTGTGTGAGGTAGGGTCGTACTCTACGGATGTTCCTCTTCCTGTGTGAGGTAGGGTCGTACTCTACGGATGTTCCTCTTCCTGTCTGAGGTAGGGTCGTACTCTACAGATGTTGTAGAGCATGAACCTGCTGGAGTGAGTCACTGCCTTGATGTTTGTGGAGAACGACAGGGTGTTGTCCAGGGTCACGTCAATGTTCTTTGCAATCTGGGAGGGAGACACTGGAGTTGCCAACCATGATGGAGAGGTCTGGGTGGGCAGGCTTTCCCCGGGAGGAAGAGCAGCTCCAGCTTGTCAAGGTTGAGCTTGAGGTGGTGGCCCGACATCCAACTTGAGATATCTGCCAGGCAAGTAGAGATGTGTGTTGCCAGCTGGGTATCAGAAGTGACGGAGAGGAGAAAAGAATGTGGAACGTCATCAACATAGCAATGATAGGAGAGACCTTGTGAGGATATGACGGAGCCAAATGACTTAGTGTATAGAGAGACGAGGGCCTAGATCTGAGCCCTGGGGGACACCAGGGCACGTGGTGTAGACACAGATCCTCTCAATGTCACCTAGTAGAAGTGGCCTGCTAAGTAGGATGCAATCCAAGAGTGTAGAGAGCCTGAGACGCCCAGCCCTGTGAGGGTGGAGAGGAAGATCTGATAGAGCCTGAGACGCCCATCCCTGAGATGGTGGAGAGGAAGATCTGATAGAGCCTGTGGCGCCCAGCCCTGAGAGGGTGGAGAGGAGGATCTGATAGAGCCTGAGACGCCCATCCCTGAGATGGTGGAGAGGAAGATCTGATAGAGCCTGAGACACCCAGCCCTGAGATGGTGGAGAGGAAGATCTGATAGAGCCTGAGACGCCCATCCCTGAGATGGTGGAGAGGAAGATCTGATAGAGCCTGAGACACCCAGCCCTGAGATGGTGGAGAGGAAGATCTGATAGAGCCTGAGACGCCCATCCCTGAGATGGTGGAGAGGAAGATCTGATAGAGCCTGTGGCGCCCAGCCCTGAGAGGGTGGAGAGGAGGATCTGATAGAGCCTGAGACGCCCAGCCCTGAGAGGGTGGAGAGGAGGATATGATAGAGCCTGAGACACCCAGCCCTGAGATGGTGGAGAGGAAGATATGATAGAGCCTGAGACGCCCAGCCCTGAGAGGGTGGAGAGGAGGATCTGATAGAGCCTGAGACGCCCAGCCCTGAGAGGGTGGAGAGGAGAATCTGATGGTTCATGGTGTCGAGGGCAGCGGATAGATCTAGGAGGATGAGAACAGAGGTTAAAGATTTAGCTTTAGCTTTGTCTAAGTTACTGCATCGTAGTGCTAGCTGTGCCACTAGAGATCCTTGTTCGAGTCCAGGCTCTGTCTCAGCCGGCCGCTACCGGCAGACCAATGTGGCGGTGCACAATTGGCCCAGCGTTGTCCGGGGAGTGTTTGGCCAGGCAGGTATGTTCTTGTCCCATTGCGCTCTAACGACTCCTGTAGCTGGCCGAGCACAATGCATGCTGACACGGTCGCTAGGTGTACAGTGTTTCCTCTGACACATTGGTGCGGCTGGTTAAGTGGGAGTTGTGTCAAGAAGCAGTGCGGCTTGGCTGGGTTGTGTTTCGGAGGACGCACAGCTTTCGACCTTTGCCTCTTCCGAGTCCGTACGGGAATTGCAGCGATGAGACAAGACTGTAACTACCAATTGGGTACGATGAAATTTGGGAGAAAAAAAGCAGTATTTTTTTAAATATTAATATTTAGCTTTGGTAGTGCGGAGAGCCTCCGTGACACAGGGAAGGACAGCTTTATTGAGTTGAGTGAGCCGTCCTACAGCCTGTCTTGTTAGAAGATGGTCCTGAGAGAGATAATGAGAGAGTTGGTCAGAGACGCTCAAGTGTTTTGGAAAGAAAAGAAAAGGGATATAAAGGTCTATAGCTTTTAATGTCAGATGAGTCAAGTTTTGGTTTCTTGAGGAGGAGAGAAACTTAGGCCATTTTGAAGTCAGAAGGGTCGCAACCAGTGGTCAGGGATGAGTTGATGAGGGAAGTGAGGTCTCCAGAGATGGTCTGGGGAGAAGGGGATGGGGTCGGGCAGGCCAGATCTCATTAGTTGCAGGATGTCATCTGGAGAGAGAGGGGAGAAAGAGGTCAAGGAGTAGGGTAGTTCTGTGTGAGTGGGGGTTCTCTGTTCTCTGGGGTGATCCATGTCTTCGTCAAGGCCAAAAGGTCAAGGGTCAGAAGCAAAATTAGATCATCTGTAAATAACGAGGTAGGACAATCAAGTGTGAGAGTGGTGTGGAGCGTTCCTATCTTCCCTTCCTCAAACAACTCCACAGAACCGTCTTTGTTTTGTCGATGGACTTAATTTTGCTACAAAGCTGCCACAGACACGACCTCCACTTATAACTGAAACCAGGTGAGATGAAGAACCAACACGAAATGCAGAGGACAACATGGTTCTACCAGAGGACCAGAGGACAGCATAGATATATTATGTGGTTGTACCAGAGGACAGCAGAGATATATTATGTGGTTCTACCAGAGGACAGCAGAGATATATTATGTGGTTCTACCAGAGGACAGCAGAGATATATTATGTGGTTCTACCAGAGGACAGCAGAGATATATTATGTGGTTCTACCAGAGGACAGCAGAGATATATTATGTGGTTCTACCAGAGGACAGCAGAGATATATTATGTGGTTCTACCAGAGGACAGCAGAGATATATTATGTGGTTCTACCAGAGGACAGCAGAGATATATTATGTGGTTCTACCAGAGGACAGCAGAGATATATTATGTGGTTCTACCAGAGGACAGCAGAGATATATTATGTGGTTCTACCAGAGGACAGCAGAGATATATTATGTGGTTCTACCAGAGGACAGCAGAGATATATTATGTGGTTCTACCAGAGGACAGCAGAGATATATTATGTGGTTCTACCAGAGGACCAGAGGACAGCAGAGATATATTATGTGGTTCTACCAGAGGACAGCAGAGATATATTATGTGGTTCTACCAGAGGACAGCAGAGATATATTATGTTGTTCTACCAGAGGACAGCAGAGATATATTATGTGGTTCTACCAGAGGACCAGAGGACAGCAGAGATATATTATGTGGTTCTACCAGAGGACAGCAGAGATATATTATGTGGTTCTACCAGAGGACAGCAGAGATATATTATGTGGTTCTACCAGAGGACAGCAGAGATATATTATGTGGTTCTACCAGAGGACAGCAGAGATATATTATGTGGTTCTACCAGAGGACAGCAGAGATATATTATGTGGTTCTACCAGAGGACAGCATAGATATATTATGTGGTTCTACCAGAGGACAGCAGAGATATATTATGTGGTTCTACCAGAGGACAGCAGAGATATATTATGTGGTTCTACCAGAGGACAGCAGAGATATATTATGTGGTTCTGCCAGAAGACAGCAGAGATATATTATGTGGTTCTACCAGAGGACAGCAGAGATATATTATGTGGTTCTACCAGAGGACAGCAGAGATATATTATGTGGTTCTACCAGAGGACAGCAGAGATATATTATGTGGTTCTACCAGAGGACAGCAGAGATATATTATGTGGTTCTACCAGAGGACAGCAGAGATATATTATTTGGTTCTACCAGAGGACAGCAGAGATATATTATGTGGTTCTACCAGAGGACAGCATAGATATATTATGTGGTTCTACCAGAGGACAGCAGAGATATATTATGTGGTTCTACCAGAGGATCAGAGGACAGCAGAGATATATTATGTGGTTCTACCAGAGGACAGCAGAGATATATTATGTGGTTCTACCAGAGGACAGCAGAGATATATTATGTGGTTCTACCAGAGGACCAGAGGACAGCAGAGATATATTATGTGGTTCTACCAGAGGACAGCAGAGATATATTATGTGGTTCTACCAGAGGACAGCAGAGATATATTATGTGGTTCTACCAGAGGACAGCAGAGATATATTATGTGGTTCTACCAGAGGACAGCAGAGATATATTATGTGGTTCTACCAGAGGACAGCAGAGATATATTATGTGGTTCTACCAGAGGACAGCAGAGATATATTATGTGGTTGTACCAGAGGACAGCAGAGATATATTATGTGGTTCTACCAGAGGATCAGAGGACAGCAGAGATATATTATGTGGTTCTACCAGAGGATCAGAGGACAGCAGAGATATATTATGTGGTTCTACCAGACAGCAGAGATATATTATGTTGTTCTACCAGAGGACAGCATAGATATATTATGTGGTTCTACCAGAGGACAGCAGAGATATATTATGTGGTTCTACTAGAGGACCAGAGGACAGCAGAGATATATTATGTGATTCTACGAGAGGACCAGAGGACAGCAGAGATATATTATGTGGTTCTACCAGAGGACAGCAGAGATATATTATGTGGTTGTACCAGAGGACAGCATAGATATATTATGTGGTTCTACCAGAGGACAGCATAGATATATTATGTGGTTCTACCAGAGGACAGCAGAGATATATTATGTGGTTCTACCAGAGGACAGCAGAGATATATTATGTGGTTCTACCAGAGGACAGCAGAGATATATTATGTGGTTCTACCAGAGGACAGCAGAGATATATTATGTGGTTCTACCAGAGGACAGCAGAGATATATTATGTGGTTGTACCAGAGGACAGCATAGATATATTATGTGGTTCTACCAGAGGACAGCATAGATATATTATGTGGTTCTACCAGAGGACAGCAGAGATATATTATGTGGTTCTACCAGAGGACAGCAGAGATATATTATGTGGTTCTACCAGAGGACAGCAGAGATATATTATGTGGTTCTACCAGAGGACAGCAGAGATATATTATGTGGTTCTACCAGAGGACAGCAGAGATATATTATGTGGTTCTACCAGAGGACAGCAGAGATATATTATGTGGTTCTACCAGAGGACAGCAGAGATATATTATGTGGTTCTACCAGAGGACAGCAGAGATATATTATTTGGTTCTACCAGAGGACAGCAGAGATATATTATGTGGTTCTACCAGAGGACAGCATAGATATATTATGTGGTTCTACCAGAGGACAGCAGAGATATATTATGTGGTTCTACCAGAGGATCAGAGGACAGCAGATATATATTATGTGGTTCTACCAGAGGACAGCAGAGATATATTATGTGGTTCTACCAGAGGACAGCAGAGATATATTATGTGGTTCTACCAGAGGACCAGAGGACAGCAGAGATATATTATGTGGTTCTACCAGAGGACAGCAGAGATATATTATGTGGTTCTACCAGAGGACAGCAGAGATATATTATGTGGTTCTACCAGAGGACAGCAGAGATATATTATGTGGTTCTACCAGAGGACAGCAGAGATATATTATGTGGTTCTACCAGAGGACAGCAGAGATATATTATGTGGTTCTACCAGAGGACAGCAGAGATATATTATGTGGTTGTACCAGAGGACAGCAGAGATATATTATGTGGTTCTACCAGAGGATCAGAGGACAGCAGAGATATATTATGTGGTTGTACCAGAGGACAGCAGAGATATATTATTTGGTTCTACCAGAGGACAGCAGAGATATATTATGTGGTTCTACCAGAGGATCAGAGGACAGCAGAGATATATTATGTGGTTCTACCAGACAGCAGAGATATATTATGTTGTTCTACCAGAGGACAGCATAGATATATTATGTGGTTCTACCAGAGGACAGCAGAGATATATTATGTGGTTCTACTAGAGGACCAGAAGACAGCAGAGATATATTATGTGATTCTACGAGAGGACCAGAGGACAGCAGAGATATATTATGTGGTTCTACCAGAGGACAGCAGAGATATATTATGTGGTTGTACCAGAGGACAGCATAGATATATTATGTGGTTCTACCAGAGGACAGCATAGATATATTATGTGGTTCTACCAGAGGACAGCAGAGATATATTATGTGGTTCTACCAGAGGACAGCAGAGATATATTATGTGGTTCTACCAGAGGACAGCAGAGATATATTATGTGGTTCTACCAGAGGACAGCAGAGATATATTATGTGGTTCTACCAGAGGACAGCAGAGATATATTATGTGGTTCTACCAGAGGACAGCAGAGATATATTATGTGGTTCTACCAGAGGACAGCAGAGATATATTATGTGGTTCTACCAGAGGACAGCAGAGATATATTATGTGGTTCTACCAGAGGACAGCAGAGATATATTATTTGGTTCTACCAGAGGACAGCAGATATATATTATGTGGTTCTACCAGAGGACAGCATAGATATATTATGTGGTTCTACCAGAGGACAGCAGAGATATATTATGTGGTTCTACCAGAGGATCAGAGGACAGCATAGATATATTATGTGGTTCTACCAGAGGACAGCAGAGATATATTATGTGGTTCTACCAGAGGATCAGAGGACAGCAGAGATATATTATGTGGTTCTACCAGAGGACAGCAGAGATATATTATGTGGTTCTACCAGAGGACAGCAGAGATATATTATGTGGTTCTACCAGAGGACAGCAGAGATATATTATGTGGTTCTACCAGAGGACAGCAGAGATATATTATGTGGTTCTACCAGAGGACAGCAGAGATATATTATGTGGTTCTACCAGAGGACAGCAGAGATATATTATGTGGTTCTACCAGAGGACAGCAGAGATATATTATGTGGTTCTACCAGAGGACAGCAGAGATATATTATGTGGTTCTACCAGAGGACAGCAGAGATATATTATGTGGTTGTACCAGAGGACAGCAGAGATATATTATGTGGTTCTACCAGAGGATCAGAGGACAGCAGAGATATATTATGTGGTTGTACCAGAGGACAGCAGAGATATATTATTTGGTTCTACCAGAGGACAGCAGAGATATATTATGTGGTTCTACCAGAGGATCAGAGGACAGCAGAGATATATTATGTGGTTCTACCAGACAGCAGAGATATATTATGTTGTTCTACCAGAGGACAGCATAGATATATTATGTGGTTCTACCAGAGGACAGCAGAGATATATTATGTGGTTCTACTAGAGGACCAGAGGACAGCAGAGATATATTATGTGATTCTACGAGAGGACCAGAGGACAGCAGAGATATATTATGTGGTTCTACCAGAGGACAGCAGAGATATATTATGTGGTTGTACCAGAGGACAGCATAGATATATTATGTGGTTCTACCAGAGGACAGCATAGATATATTATGTGGTTCTACCAGAGGACAGCAGAGATATATTATGTGGTTCTAACAGAGGACAGCAGAGATATATTATGTGGTTCTACCAGAGGACAGCAGAGATATATTATGTGGTTCTACCAGAGGACAGCAGAGATATATTATGTGGTTCTACCAGAGGACAGCAGAGATATATTACGTGGTTGTACCAGAGGACAGCATAGATATATTATGTGGTTCTACCAGAGGACAGCATAGATATATTATGTGGTTCTACCAGAGGACAGCAGAGATATATTATGTGGTTCTACCAGAGGACAGCAGAGATATATTATGTGGTTCTACCAGAGGACAGCAGAGATATATTATGTGGTTCTACCAGAGGACAGCAGAGATATATTATGTGGTTCTACCAGAGGACAGCAGAGATATATTATGTGGTTCTACCAGAGGACAGCAGAGATATATTATGTGGTTCTACCAGAGGACAGCAGAGATATATTATGTGGTTCTACCAGAGGACAGCAGAGATATATTATGTGGTTCTACCAGAGGACAGCAGAGATATATTATTTGGTTCTACCAGAGGACAGCAGAGATATATTATGTGGTTCTACCAGAGGACAGCATAGATATATTATGTGGTTCTACCAGAGGACAGCAGAGATATATTATGTGGTTCTACCAGAGGATCAGAGGACAGCAGATATATATTATGTGGTTCTACCAGAGGACAGCAGAGATATATTATGTGGTTCTACCAGAGGACAGCAGAGATATATTATGTGGTTCTACCAGAGGACCAGAGGACAGCAGAGATATATTATGTGGTTCTACCAGAGGACAGCAGAGATATATTATGTGGTTCTACCAGAGGACAGCAGAGATATATTATGTGGTTCTACCAGAGGACAGCAGAGATATATTATGTGGTTCTACCAGAGGACAGCAGAGATATATTATGTGGTTCTACCAGAGGACAGCAGAGATATATTATGTGGTTCTACCAGAGGACAGCAGAGATATATTATGTGGTTCTACCAGAGGACAGCAGAGATATATTATGTGGTTGTACCAGAGGACAGCAGAGATATATTATGTGGTTCTACCAGAGGATCAGAGGACAGCAGAGATATATTATGTGGTTGTACCAGAGGACAGCAGAGATATATTATTTGGTTCTACCAGAGGACAGCAGAGATATATTATGTGGTTCTACCAGAGGATCAGAGGACAGCAGAGATATATTATGTGGTTCTACCAGACAGCAGAGATATATTATGTTGTTCTACCAGAGGACAGCATAGATATATTATGTGGTTCTACCAGAGGACAGCAGAGATATATTATGTGGTTCTACTAGAGGACCAGAGGACAGCAGAGATATATTATGTGATTCTACGAGAGGACCAGAGGACAGCAGAGATATATTATGTGGTTCTACCAGAGGACAGCAGAGATATATTATGTGGTTGTACCAGAGGACAGCATAGATATATTATGTGGTTCTACCAGAGGACAGCATAGATATATTATGTGGTTCTACCAGAGGACAGCAGAGATATATTATGTGGTTCTACCAGAGGACAGCAGAGATATATTATGTGGTTCTACCAGAGGACAGCAGAGATATATTATGTGGTTCTACCAGAGGACAGCAGAGATATATTATGTGGTTCTACCAGAGGACAGCAGAGATATATTATGTGGTTCTACCAGAGGACAGCAGAGATATATTATGTGGTTCTACCAGAGGACAGCAGAGATATATTATGTGGTTCTACCAGAGGACAGCAGAGATATATTATGTGGTTCTACCAGAGGACAGCAGAGATATATTATTTGGTTCTACCAGAGGACAGCAGAGATATATTATGTGGTTCTACCAGAGGACAGCATAGATATATTATGTGGTTCTACCAGAGGACAGCAGAGATATATTATGTGGTTCTACCAGAGGATCAGAGGACAGCAGAGATATATTATGTGGTTCTACCAGAGGACAGCAGAGATATATTATGTGGTTCTACCAGAGGACAGCAGAGATATATTATGTGGTTCTACCAGAGGACCAGAGGACAGCAGAGATATATTATGTGGTTCTACCAGAGGACAGCAGAGATATATTATGTGGTTCTACCAGAGGACAGCAGAGATATATTATGTGGTTCTACCAGAGGACAGCAGAGATATATTATGTGGTTCTACCAGAGGACAGCAGAGATATATTATGTGGTTCTACCAGAGGACAGCAGAGATATATTATGTGGTTCTACCAGAGGACAGCAGAGATATATTATGTGGTTGTACCAGAGGACAGCAGAGATATATTATGTGGTTCTACCAGAGGACAGCAGAGATATATTATTTGGTTCTACCAGAGGACAGCAGAGATATATTATGTGGTTCTACCAGAGGATCAGAGGACAGCAGAGATATATTATGTGGTTGTACCAGAGGACTTCAGAGATATATTATTTGGTTCTACCAGAGGACAGCAGAGATATATTATGTGGTTCTACCAGAGGATCAGAGGACAGCAGAGATATATTATGTGGTTGTACCAGAGGACAGCAGAGATATATTATTTGGTTCTACCAGAGGACAGCAGAGATATATTATGTGGTTCTACCAGAGGACAGCAGAGATATATTATGTGGTTCTACCAGAGGACAGCAGAGATATATTATGTGGTTCTACCAGACGACAGCAGAGATATATTATGTGGTTCTACCAGAGGACAGCAGAGATATATTATTTGGTTGTACCAGAGGACAGCAGAGATATATTATGTGGTTCTACCAGAGGACAGCAGAGATATATTATGTGGTTCTACCAGAGGACAGCATAGATATATTATGTTGTTCTACCAGAGGACAGCATAGATATATTATGTGGTTCTACCAGAGGACAGCAGAGATATATTATGTGGTTCTACCAGAGGATCAGAGGACAGCAGAGATATATTATGTGGTTCTACCAGAGGACAGCAGAGATATATTATGTGGTTCTACCAGAGGACAGCAGAGATATATTATGTGGTTCTACCAGAGGACAGCAGAGATATATTATGTGGTTCTACCAGAGGACAGCAGAGATATATTATGTGGTTCTACCAGAGGACAGCAGAGATATATTATGTGGTTCTACCAGAGGACAGCAGAGATATATTATGTGGTTCTACCAGAGGACAGCAGAGATATATTATGTGGTTCTACCAGAGGACAGCAGAGATATATTATGTGGTTCTACCAGAGGACAGCAGAGATATATTATGTGGTTCTACCAGAGGACAGCATAGATATATTATGTGGTTGTACCAGAGGACAGCAGAGATATATTATGTGGTTCTACCAGAGGACAGCAGAGATATATTATGTTGTTCTACCAGAGGACAGCAGAGATATATTATGTTGTTCTACCAGAGGACAGCAGAGATATATTATGTTGTTCTACCAGAGGACAGCAGAGATATATTATGTTGTTCTACCAGAGGACAGCAGAGATATATTATGTGGTTGTACCAGAGGACAGCAGAGATATATTATGTGGTTCTACCAGAGGACCAGAGGACAGCAGAGATATATTATGTGGTTCTACCAGAGGACAGCAGAGATATATTATGTGGTTCTACCAGAGGACAGCAGAGATATATTATGTGGTTCTACCAGAGGACAGCAGAGATATATTATGTGGTTCTACCAGAGGACAGCAGATATATATTATGTGGTTCTACCAGAGGACAGCAGAGATATATTATGTGGTTCTACCAGAGGATCAGAGGACAGCAGAGATATATTATGTTGTTCTACCAGAGGACAGCAGAGATATATTATGTGGTTGTACCAGAGGACAGCAGAGATATATTATGTGGTTCTACCAGAGGACCAGAGGACAGCAGAGATATATTATGTGGTTCTACCAGAGGACAGCAGAGATATATTATGTGGTTCTACCAGAGGACAGCAGAGATATATTATGTGGTTCTACCAGAGGACAGCAGAGATATATTATGTGGTTCTACCAGAGGACAGCAGATATATATTATGTGGTTCTACCAGAGGACAGCAGAGATATATTATGTGGTTCTACCAGAGGATCAGAGGACAGCAGAGATATATTATGTGGTTCTACCAGAGGACAGCAGAGATACATTATGTGGTTCTACCAGAGGACAGCAGAGATATATTATGTGGTTCTACCAGAGGACAGCAGAGATATATTATGTGGTTCTACCAGAGGATCAGAGGACAGCAGAGATATATTATGTGGTTTTACCAGAGGACAGCAGAGATATATTATGTGGTTCTACCAGAGGACAGCAGAGATATATTATGTGGTTCTACCAGAGGATCAGAGGACAGCAGAGATATATTATGTTGTTCTACCAGAGGACAGCAGAGATATATTATGTGGTTGTACCAGAGGACAGCAGAGATATATTATGTGGTTCTACCAGAGGACCAGAGGACAGCAG
Organism: Oncorhynchus masou masou; assembly: GCF_036934945.1. Taxonomy (NCBI): domain Eukaryota; kingdom Metazoa; phylum Chordata; class Actinopteri; order Salmoniformes; family Salmonidae; genus Oncorhynchus; species Oncorhynchus masou. The sequence goes on from NC_088235.1 coordinate 2,631,256, forward strand.
AGATATATTATGTGGTTCTACCAGAGGACAGCAGAGATATATTATGTGGTTCTACCAGAGGACAGCAGAGATATATTATGTGGTTCTACCAGAGGACAGCAGAGATATATTATGTGGTTCTACCAGAGGACAGCAGATATATATTATGTGGTTCTACCAGAGGACAGCAGAGATATATTATGTGGTTCTACCAGAGGACAGCAGAGATATATTATGTGGTTCTACCAGAGGATCAGAGGACAGCAGAGATATATTATGTGGTTCTACCAGAGGACAGCAGAGTTACATTATGTGGTTCTACCAGAGGACAGCAGAGATATATTATGTGGTTCTACCAGAGGACAGCAGAGATATATTATGTGGTTCTACCAGAGGATCAGAGGACAGCAGAGATATATTATGTGGTTTTACCAGAGGACAGCAGAGATATATTATGTGGTTCTACCAGAGGACAGCAGAGATATATTATGTGGTTCTACCAGAGGACAGCAGAGATATATTATGTGGTTCTACCAGAGTACAGCAGCATAGATATATTATGTGGTTCTACCAGAGGACAGCAGAGATATATTATGTGGTTCTACCAGAGGATCAGAGGACAGCAGAGATATATTATGTGGTTCTACCAGAGGACAGCAGAGATATATTATGTGGTTCTACCAGAGGACAGCAGAGATATATTATGTGGTTCTACCAGAGGACCAGAGGACAGCAGAGATATATTATGTGGTTCTACCAGAGGACAGCAGAGATATATTATGTGGTTCTACCAGAGGACAGCAGAGATATATTATGTGGTTCTACCAGAGGACAGCAGAGATATATTATGTGGTTCTACCAGAGGACAGCAGATATATATTATGTGGTTCTACCAGAGGACAGCAGAGATATATTATGTGGTTCTACCAGAGGATCAGAGGACAGCAGAGATATATTATGTTGTTCTACCAGAGGACAGCAGAGATATATTATGTGGTTGTACCAGAGGACAGCAGAGATATATTATGTGGTTCTACCAGAGGACCAGAGGACAGCAGAGATATATTATGTGGTTCTACCAGAGGACAGCAGAGATATATTATGTGGTTCTACCAGAGGACAGCAGAGATATATTATGTGGTTCTACCAGAGGACAGCAGAGATATATTATGTGTTTCTACCAGAGGACAGCAGATATATATTATGTGGTTCTACCAGAGGACAGCAGAGATATATTATGTGGTTCTACCAGAGGATCAGAGGACAGCAGAGATATATTATGTGGTTCTACCAGAGGACAGCAGAGATACATTATGTGGTTCTACCAGAGGACAGCAGAGATATATTATGTGGTTCTACCAGAGGACAGCAGAGATATATTATGTGGTTCTACCAGAGGATCAGAGGACAGCAGAGATATATTATGTGGTTTTACCAGAGGACAGCAGAGATATATTATGTGGTTCTACCAGAGGACAGCAGAGATATATTATGTGGTTCTACCAGAGGATCAGAGGACAGCAGAGATATATTATGTTGTTCTACCAGAGGACAGCAGAGATATATTATGTGGTTGTACCAGAGGACAGCAGAGATATATTATGTGGTTCTACCAGAGGACCAGAGGACAGCAGAGATATATTATGTGGTTCTACCAGAGGACAGCAGAGATATATTATGTGGTTCTACCAGAGGACAGCAGAGATATATTATGTGGTTCTACCAGAGGACAGCAGAGATATATTATGTGGTTCTACCAGAGGACAGCAGATATATATTATGTGGTTCTACCAGAGGACAGCAGAGATATATTATGTGGTTCTACCAGAGGACAGCAGAGATATATTATGTGGTTCTACCAGAGGATCAGAGGACAGCAGAGATATATTATGTGGTTTTACCAGAGGACAGCAGAGATATATTATGTGGTTCTACCAGAGGACAGCAGAGATATATTATGTGGTTCTACCAGAGGACAGCAGAGATATATTATGTGGTTCTACCAGAGGACAGCATAGATATATTATGTGGTTCTACCAGAGGACAGCAGAGATATATTATGTGGTTCTACCAGAGGATCAGAGGACAGCAGAGATATATTATGTGGTTCTACCAGAGGACAGCAGAGATATATTATGTGGTTCTACCAGAGGACAGCAGAGATATATTATGTGGTTCTACCAGAGGACCAGAGGACAGCAGAGATATATTATGTGGTTCTACCAGAGGACAGCAGAGATATATTATGTGGTTCTACCAGAGGACAGCAGAGATATATTATGTGGTTCTACCAGAGGACAGCAGAGATATATTATGTGGTTCTACCAGAGGACAGCAGAGATATATTATGTGGTTCTACCAGAGGACAGCAGAGATATATTATGTGGTTCTACCAGAGGACAGCAGAGATATATTATGTGGTTGTACCAGAGGACAGCAGAGATATATTATGTGGTTCTACCAGAGGATCAGAGGACAGCAGAGATATATTATGTGGTTGTACCAGAGGACAGCAGAGATATATTATTTGGTTCTACCAGAGGACAGCAGAGATATATTATGTGGTTCTACCAGAGGATCAGAGGACAGCAGAGATATATTATGTGGTTCTACCAGACAGCAGAGATATATTATGTTGTTCTACCAGAGGACAGCATAGATATATTATGTGGTTCTACCAGAGGACAGCAGAGATATATTATGTGGTTCTACTAGAGGACCAGAGGACAGCAGAGATATATTATGTGGTTTTACCAGAGGACAGCAGAGATATATTATGTGGTTCTACCAGAGGACAGCAGAGATATATTATGTGGTTCTACCAGAGGACAGCAGAGATATATTATGTGGTTCTACCAGAGGACAGCATAGATATATTATGTGGTTCTACCAGACAGCAGAGATATATTATGTGGTTCTACCAGAGGACAGCAGAGATATATTATGTGGTTCTACCAGAGGACAGCAGAGATATATTATGTGGTTCTACCAGAGGACAGCAGATATATATTATGTGGTTCTACCAGAGGACAGCAGAGATATATTATGTGGTTCTACCAGAGGACAGCAGAGATATATTATGTGGTTCTACCAGAGGATCAGAGGACAGCAGAGATATATTATGTGGTTTTACCAGAGGACAGCAGAGATATATTATGTGGTTCTACCAGAGGACAGCAGAGATATATTATGTGGTTCTACCAGAGGACAGCAGAGATATATTATGTGGTTCTACCAGAGGACAGCATAGATATATTATGTGGTTCTACCAGAGGACAGCAGAGATATATTATGTGGTTCTACCAGAGGATCAGAGGACAGCAGAGATATATTATGTGGTTCTACCAGAGGACAGCAGAGATATATTATGTGGTTCTACCAGAGGACAGCAGAGATATATTATGTGGTTCTACCAGAGGACCAGAGGACAGCAGAGATATATTATGTGGTTCTACCAGAGGACAGCAGAGATATATTATGTGGTTCTACCAGAGGACAGCAGAGATATATTATGTGGTTCTACCAGAGGACAGCAGAGATATATTATGTGGTTCTACCAGAGGACAGCAGAGATATATTATGTGGTTCTACCAGAGGACAGCAGAGATATATTATGTGGTTCTACCAGAGGACAGCAGAGATATATTATGTGGTTGTACCAGAGGACAGCAGAGATATATTATGTGGTTCTACCAGAGGATCAGAGGACAGCAGAGATATATTATGTGGTTGTACCAGAGGACAGCAGAGATATATTATTTGGTTCTACCAGAGGACAGCAGAGATATATTATGTGGTTCTACCAGAGGATCAGAGGACAGCAGAGATATATTATGTGGTTCTACCAGACAGCAGAGATATATTATGTTGTTCTACCAGAGGACAGCATAGATATATTATGTGGTTCTACCAGAGGACAGCAGAGATATATTATGTGGTTCTACTAGAGGACCAGAGGACAGCAGAGATATATTATGTGATTCTACGAGAGGACCAGAGGACAGCAGAGATATATTATGTGGTTCTACCAGAGGATCAGAGGACAGCAGAGATATATTATGTGGTTCTACCAGACAGCAGAGATATATTATGTTGTTCTACCAGAGGACAGCATAGATATATTATGTGGTTCTACCAGAGGACAGCAGAGATATATTATGTGGTTGTACCAGAGGACAGCATAGATATATTATGTGGTTCTACCAGAGGACAGGATAGATATATTATGTGGTTCTACCAGAGGACAGCAGAGATATATTATGTGGTTCTACCAGAGGACAGCAGAGATATATTATGTGGTTCTACCAGAGGACAGCAGAGATATATTATGTGGTTCTACCAGAGGACAGCAGAGATATATTATGTGGTTCTACCAGAGGACAGCAGAGATATATTATGTGGTTCTACCAGAGGACAGCAAAGATATATTATGTGGTTCTACCAGAGGACAGCAGAGATATATTATGTGGTTCTACCAGAGGACAGCAGAGATATATTATGTGGTTCTACCTGAGGACAGCAGAGATATATTATTTGGTTCTACCAGAGGACAGCAGAGATATATTATGTGGTTCTACCAGAGGACAGCATAGATATATTATGTGGTTCTACCAGAGGACAGCAGAGATATATTATGTGGTTCTACCAGAGGATCAGAGGACAGCAGAGATATATTATGTGGTTCTACCAGAGGACAGCAGAGATATATTATGTGGTTCTACCAGAGGACAGCAGAGATATATTATGTGGTTCTACCAGAGGACCAGAGGACAGCAGAGATATATTATGTGGTTCTACCAGAGGACAGCAGAGATATATTATGTGGTTCTACCAGAGGACAGCAGAGATATATTATGTGGTTCTACCAGAGGACAGCAGAGATATATTATGTGGTTCTACCAGAGGACAGCAGAGATATATTATGTGGTTCTACCAGAGGACAGCAGAGATATATTATGTGGTTCTACCAGAGGACAGCAGAGATATATTATGTGGTTCTACCAGAGGACAGCAGAGATATATTATGTGGTTCTACCAGAGGACAGCAGAGATATATTATGTGGTTGTACCAGAGGACAGCAGAGATATATTATGTGGTTCTACCAGAGGATCAGAGGACAGCAGAGATATATTATGTGGTTCTACCAGAGGACAGCAGAGATATATTATGTGGTTGTACCAGAGGACAGCAGAGATATATTATTTGGTTCTACCAGAGGACAGCAGAGATATATTATGTGGTTCTACCAGAGGATCAGAGGACAGCAGAGATATATTATGTGGTTGTACCAGAGGACAGCAGAGATATATTATTTGGTTCTACCAGAGGACAGCAGAGATATATTATGTGGTTCTACCAGAGGACAGCATAGATATATTATGTGGTTCTACCAGAGGACAGCATAGATAAATTATGTGGTTCTACCAGAGTACAGCAGAGATATATTATGTGGTTCTACCAGAGGATCAGAGGACAGCAGAGATATATTATGTGGTTCTACCAGAGGACAGCAGAGATATATTATGTGGTTCTACCAGAGGACAGCAGAGATATATTATGTGGTTCTACCAGACGACAGCAGAGATATATTATGTGGTTCTACCAGAGGACAGCAGAGATATATTATTTGGTTCTACCAGAGGACAGCAGTGATATATTATGTGGTTCTACCAGAGGACAGCAGAGATATATTATGTGGTTCTACCAGAGGACAGCATAGATATATTATGTTGTTCTACCAGAGGACAGCATAATAATAATAATAATATCCCATTTAGCAGACGCTTTTGTCCAAAGCGACTTACAAGTCGGCTGGGGCCACTACTTTTTGCGTATGGGTGGCCCCAGTGGGAAACGAACCCACGACGCTTGGCGTTGCAAGCGCCATGCTCTACCGACTGAGCCACACAGGACCATAGATATATTATGTGGTTCTACCAGAGGACAGCAGAGATATATTATGTGGTTCTACCAGAGGACAGCAGAGATATATTATGTGGTTCTACCAGAGGACAGCAGAGATATATTATGTGGTTCTACCAGAGGACAGCAGAGATATATTATGTGGTTCTACCAGAGGACAGCAGAGATATATTATGTGGTTCTACCAGAGGACAGCAGAGATATATTATGTGGTTCTACCAGAGGACAGCAGAGATATATTATGTGGTTCTACCAGAGGACAGCAGAGATATATTATGTGGTTCTACCAGAGGACAGCAGAGATATATTATGTGGTTCTACCAGAGGACAGCAGAGATATATTATGTGGTTCTACCAGAGGACAGCAGAGATATATTATGTGGTTCTACCAGAGGACAGCATAGATATATTATGTGGTTGTACCAGAGGACAGCAGAGATATATTATGTGGTTCTACCAGAGGACAGCAGAGATATATTATGTTGTTCTACCAGAGGACAGCAGAGATATATTATGTTGTTCTACCAGAGGACAGCAGAGATATATTATGTTGTTCTACCAGAGGACAGCAGAGATATATTATGTTGTTCTACCAGAGGACAGCAGAGATATATTATGTGGTTGTACCAGAGGACAGCAGAGATATATTATGTGGTTCTACCAGAGGACCAGAGGACAGCAGAGATATATTATGTGGTTCTACCAGAGGACAGCAGAGATATATTATGTGGTTCTACCAGAGGACAGCAGAGATATATTACTGTACATGGTTCAAGCAGACCAGGGAGGGAGAGGAGAGGAGAAATGGGCAGGGGGAGGGAGAGGAGAGGAGAGGGGAAATGGGGAGGGAGAAGGAGAGGAGAAATGGGCAGGGGGGGGAGAGGAGAGGAGAGGGAAATGGGCAGGGGGGAGAGGAGAAATGGGCAGGGGGGGGGAGGAGAGGAGAAATGGTTAGGGGGAGGGAGAGGAGAGGAGAGGGGAAATGGGGAGGGGGAGGGAGAGGAGAGGAGAGGGGAAATGGGCAGGGGTGAGAGGAGAAATGGGCAGGGGGAGGAGAGGAGAGGAGAGGGGAAATGGGCAGGGGGGAGAGGAGAAATGGGCAGGGGGGGGGAGAGGAGAAATGGTTAGGGGGAGGGAGAGGAGAGGAGGAGGGGAAATGGGGAGGGGGAGGGAGGGAGAGGAGAGGGGAAATGGGCAGGGGTGAGAGGAGAAATGGGCAGGGGGGAGGAGAGTAGAGGAGAGGGGAAATGGGGAGGGGGGGGAGAGGAGAAATGGGCAGGGGGAGGAGAGGAGAAATGGTTAGGGGGAGGGGGAGGGAGAGGAGAGGGGAAATGGGGAGGGGGAGGGAGAGGAGAGGAGAGGGGAAATGGGCAGGGGGGAGAGGAGAAATGGGCAGGGGGGGGAGGAGAGGAGAAATGGTTAGGGGGAGGGAGAGGAGAGGAGAGGGGAAATGGGGAGGGGGAGGGAGAGGAGAGGAGAAATGGGCAGGGGGAGAGGAGAGGAGAAAGGGTTAGGGGGAGGGAGAGGGAGAGGAGAGGGGAAATGGGGAGGGGGAGGGAGATGAGAGGAGAAATGGGCAGGGGGGAGAGGAGAGGAGAAATGGTTAGGGGGAGGGAGAGGAGAAATGGGCAGGGGGGGAGAGGAGAAATGGGCAGGGGGGGAGGAGAGGAGAAATGGGCAGGGGGGAGAGGAGAAATGGGCATGGGGAGGGAGAGGAGAGGAGAGGAGAGGGGAAATAGGGAGGGAGAGGAGAAATGGGCAGGGGGGAGAGGAGAAATGGGCAGGGGGAGAGGAGAGGAGAAATGGGCAGGGGGAGGGAGAGGAGAGGAGAGGAGAGGGGAAATGGGGAGGGGGAGGGAGAGGAGAAATGGGCAGGGGGAGGTAGAGGGGAGGAGAGGGGAAATGGGGAGGGAGAGGAGAGGAGAAATGGGGAGGGAGAGGAGAGGAGAAATGGGTAGGGGGAGGGAGAGGAGAAATGGGGAGGGGGAGGGGGAGGAGAAATGGGCAGGGGTTAGGTAGAGGAGAGGAGAGGGGAAATGGGGAGGGAGATTAGAGGAGAAATGGGGAGGGAGGGGGAGGGAGAGGAGAAATGGGCAGGGGGAGAGAGAGGAGAAATGGGGAGGGAGAGGAGAAATGGGGAGGGAGAGGAGAAATGGGGAGGGGGAGGTAGAGGATAGGAGAGGAGAAATGGGGAGGGGGAGGGAGATGAGAAATGGGGAGGGGGAGGTAGAGGATAGGAGAGGAGAAATGGGGAGGGGGAGGAGAAATGGGGAGGGAGAGGAGAAATGGGGAGGGGGGAGGGTGAGGAGAAATGGGGAGGGAGAGGAGAAATGGGGAGGGAGAGGGAGAGGAGAAATGGGGAGGGGGAGGAGAAATGGGGAGGGGGAGGGAGAGGAGAAATGGGGAGGGGGAGGTAGAGGATAGGAGAGGAGAAAGGGGGAGGGGGAGGTAGAGGATAGGAGAGGAGAAATGGGGAGGGGGAGGGGGAGGAGAAATGGGGAGGGGGAGGAGAAATGTGGAGGGGGAGGAGACGAGAGGCCAGTTATATTATTAATATGGTCCAGCCTGGTTTGGCCCTGGACGGTGATGTGGTCATATGGCCTAGAGACCCTTGGTTGTCAGTATGACTAATCCCCTGTCTGTCTCTGTGGACGTAACCAGCTGGCTGCATGTGTTGATGAAGGCCAGGTTAAATAATTGGATGCCGTGGGTTATGAACGCCTTGCAAAGTTATTGCTAGCCTGATTCCAGATCAGTTTGTGCTGTCTTTCCCAGTTTTGACGTGACAAGGACCATAGGAGTTGGCAAGACAGCACAAACAGATCTGGGACCAGTGGAAGTGATTCTCTGGGCACCAGTGGAAGTGATTCTTTGGGCACCAGTGGAAGTGATTCTCTGGGCACCAGTGGAAGTGATTCTCTGAACAAGCACCAGTGGAAGGTATTCTCTGGGCACCAGTGGAAGTGATTCTCTGGGCACCAGTGGAAGTGATTCTCTGGGCACCAGTGGAAGTGATTCTCTGGGCACCAGTGGAAGTGATTCTCTGGGCACCAGTGGAAGTGATTCTCTAGGCACCAGTGGAAGTGATTCTCTGGGCACCAGTGGAAGTGATTCTCTAGGCACCAGTGGAAGTGATTCTCGGGCACCAGTGGAAGTGATTCTCTGGGCACCAGTGGAAGTGATTCTCTGGGCACCAGTGGAAGTGATTCTCTGGGCACCAGTGGAAGTGATTCTCTGGGCACCAGTGGAAGTGATTCTCTGGGCACCAGTGGAAGTGATTCTTTGGGCACCAGTGGAAGTGATTCTCTGGGCACCAGTGGAAGTGATTCTCTGGGCACCAGTGGAAGTGATTCTCTGGGCACCAGTGGAAGTGATTGCATGCCCTGGGTTATGAAGGTCTGTGGGCAAAGGAAGGAGAGGTGGCTTTTACATTTAGCTTTTAGCATCAACACAGGTTTAAAGGACAGGTTTAGCATTTAGCTGTAGAGTTTAACTTCTAAAGCAGGTTAAAGGGCATGTTTAGCATTTAGCTGTAGCGCTTAGCTTCTAAAGCATGCCAATAGAGACTAAGATAGTGTCCCGTGTGGATTCCCATAGAGACTAAGACAGTGTCCCGTGTGGATTCCCATAGAGACTAAGACAGTGTCCTGTGAGGATTCCCATAGAGACTAAGACAGTGTCCCGTGTGGATTCCCATAGAGACTAAGACAGTGTCCCGTGTGGATTCCCATAGAGACTAAGACAGTGTCCCGTGTGGATTCCCATAGAGATGAAGACAGTGTCCCGTGTGGATTCCCATAGAGACAAGACAGTGTCCCGTGTGGATTCCCATAGAGACTAAGACAGTGTCCCGTGTGGATTCCCATAGAGACTAAGACAGTGTCCTAAATGGCACCCTATTCCATAGATTCCCTATAGGTAGTGCACTATATAGGGAATAGGGTGCCATAGGTCCCTGGTTAAAAGTAGTGCACTACAAAGGGAATAGGGTGTCATAGGGCCCTGGTTAAAAGTAGTGCACTATAAAGTGAATAGGGTGCCATTTTGGGACATTTCCTGAGGAATCGCTGTCCTTTTAACTATGACATTTTATGTTCCGCTGTTGCGTCAACACACACGACTCCAGCATTCAAGCGCAACACTTTGAAGGACGATAATCTTAGGCCTCTAAAAAGGTATTGTCTTTGTTTATTACTAGGAGATGCTGATTGGATAAACCCCTCCCAGAGTTTAACAAGCAAAGAAGGATGAAGCTGAGCGTGTTAGAGCCTAGTGTCTGTTGATAAAGTAACTTCTCATAAACGCAGACGATTAAATGCAAAGAGTTAAGAAACGCTCATAAACTCCGTGGTGTGTGCAGTGTTTACATTTTTTATTTTTTATTCGATGATTTAATTTTTAATGGACGACTTTCGCTCAGCAGCAGCGCGCGGCTAATTAACGGACAGATCACATTTCCTCAGCAATTTGTTTTCACTTTCAACATAACCTTTGAATCATTTAGACAGTGTGTCCAAATTTCACTATGTAGTGCACTACTACGGGCCCTGATTAAAAGCAGTGCACTGTAGCATAAAGAGTAGAGGATGCCATTTAGAACGAGGCCTTCATGTTAACGTGACTTTTCCAGACGATGCTTTTCTCAGAGGGTTTCTTTAGCGTTGTATTTGAATGGTGATTCAGGTCTTCATCCAGAAGCTGTGTTTGAGTCTTTAGTGATAAATATTATATTTAGTTACAGAATCATTTAGTTAAAAGGTCCAACGCAGCTGCTTTCATCTCAATAATCAAATCATTTCTGGGTAACAATTACTGTGAATACATTACCGGGATTGTTTTCAATTAAAATGATCCAAAAAAAGACAAAAAAAAAATGTTTTTTTGCAAAGAGGCATTTCTCAAGGACTGTCTGGGAGTGGTATCAGTGGGGCGGGGAAAACGGAAAACTAGCTGTTATTGGCAGAGAGGTTTGGAACACTCTGTCTTATTGGTCTATTAACTCATCTACTGGTGATGTCACCAGGCAAGCCAATTCTCTTTCTTATTGGTCTATTAACTCATTTACTGGTGATGTCACCAGGCAAGCCAAATCTCTTTCTCATTGGTCTATTAACTCATCTACTGGTGATGTCACCAGGCAAGCCAAATCTCTTTCTCATTGGTCTATTAACTCATCTACTGGTGATGTCACCAGGCAAGCCAAATCTCTTTCCTATTGGTCTATTAACAGGCTTATTCCCTGGTACCACTGCTACACACAACTAAAGGGTTATTCCCTGGTACCACTGCTACACACAACTAAAGGGTTATTCCCTGGTACCACTGCTACACACAACTAAAGGGTTATTCCCTAGTACCACTGCTACACACAACTAAAGGGTTATTCCCTGGTACCACTGGGTAATCTACACACAACTAAAGGGTTATTCCCTAGTACCACTGCTACACACAACTAAAGGGTTATTCCCTGGTACCACTGGGTAATCTACACACAACTAAAGGGTTATTCCCTGGTACCACTGGGTAATCTACACACAACTAAAGGGTTATTCCCTGGTACCACTGCTACACACAACTAAAATACTAAAATGTATAAAACAGGGATGTATTTCATTAAAGTCCACACGTTCGTATATACAGTCACTGGGATGATTTAGTGCTTCGTATTGTCCAAATCCAGGCATTTTAGGATCACACAGAGAGCCAACTATATCTCCATCAAACAGCAGACGAAGAATAGCCTGGTGAAACTGGAGACGGATGGACGAGGCAAAACAGGTCAAAACCAAATACATTTACCATTCCCTCTCCAAGTGTCTCTGATTCGAGAACCTTTATCTTAGTTTTTCCAAGAAGCCAGTCTGCTGCTGGCATGGCAGAGAAACTGGATGGATTTGGAGAGCTTCATCCTTCCAGCCAAGCCTGTGTCCCAAACACCTCCCTATGCATATAGTGCACTACGGTGCCATTTGGGACAGAGCCAGGAGTCTCTCTCTCTCATCAGCTGAAAGCCATGTGAACAATCCCCTGTTTGGCATCCTCTAACCTCGTCTAAATGAAACCATGGCAGAGACAGAGAGAGCTCCTCAACCGCTAGAGAATGGGGTACAGACAAACCTGCTTCTGAGCCTCAACCGCTAGAGAATGGGGTGCAGACAAACCTGCTTCTGAGCCTCAACCGCTAGAGAATGGGGTACAGACAAACCTGCTTCTGAGTCTCAACCGCTAGAGAATGGGGTGCAGACAAACCTGCTTCTGAGCCTCAACCGCTAGAGAATGGGGTACAGACAAACCTGCTTCTGAGCCTCAACCTCTAGAGAATGGGGTGCAGACAAACCTGCTTCTGAGCCTCAACCGCTAGAGAATGGGGTGCAGACAAACCTGCTTCTGAGCCTCAACCGCTAGAGAATGGGGTACAGACAAACCTGCTTCTGAGCCTCAACCGCTAGAGAATGGGGTGCAGACAAACCTGCTTCTGAGCCTCAACCGCTAGAGAATGGGGTACAGACAAACCTGCTTCTGAGCCTCAACCGCTAGAGAATGGGGTGCAGACAAACCTGCTTCTGAGCCTCAACCACTAGAGAATGGGGTGCAGACAAACCTGCTTCTGAGCCTCAACCGCTAGAGAATGGGGTGCAGACAAACCTGCTTCTGAGCCTCAACCACTAGAGAATGGGGTACAGACAAACCTGCTTCTGAGCCTCAACCGCTAGAGAATGGGGTACAGACAAACCTGCTTCTGAGCCTCAACCGCTAGAGAATGGGGTACAGACAAACCTGCTTCTGAGCCTCAACCGCTAGAGAATGGGGTACAGACAAACCTGCTTCTGAGCCTCAACCGCTAGAGAATGGGGTACAGACAAACCTGCTTCTGAGCCTCAACCGCTAGAGAATGGGGTACAGACAAACCTGCTTCTGAGCCTCAACCGCTAGAGAATGGGGTACAGACAAACCTGCTTCTGAGCCTCAACCGCTAGAGAATGGGGTACAGACAAACCTGCTTCTGAGCCTCAACCGCTAGAGAATGGGGTACAGACAAACCTGCTTCTGAACCTCAACCGCTAGAGAATGGGGTACAGACAAACCTGCTTCTGAGCCTCAACCGCTAGAGAATGGGGTACAGACAAACCTGCTTCTGAGCCACAACCGCTAGAGAATGGGGTGCAGACAAACCTGCTTCTGAGCCTCAACCGCTAGAGAATGGGGTGCAGACAAACCTGCTTCTGAGCCTCAACCGCTAGAGAATGGGGTACAGACAAACCTGCTTCTGAGCCTCAACCGCTAGAGAATGGGGTGCAGACAAACCTGCTTCTGAGCCTCAACCGCTAGAGAATGGGGTGCAGACAAACCTGCTTCTGAGCCTCAACCAATAGAGAATGGGGTGCAGACAAATCTGCTTCTGAGCCTCAACCGCTAGAGAATGGGGTGCAGACAAACCTGCTTCTGAGCCTCAACCGCTAGAGAATGGGGTGCAGACAAACCTGCTTCTGAGCCTCAACCGCTAGAGAATGGGGTGCAGACAAACCTGCTTCTGAGCCTCAACCGCTAGAGAATGGGGTACAGACAAACCTGCTTCTGAGCCTCAACCGCTAGAGAATGGGGTACAGACAAACCTGCTTCTGAGCCTCAACCGCTAGAGAATGGGGTACAGACAAACCTGCTTCTGAGCCTCAACCGCTAGAGAATGGGGTACAGACAAACCTGCTTCTGAGCCTCAACCGCTAGAGAATGGGGTACAGACAAACCTGCTTCTGAGCCTCAACCGCTAGAGAATGGGGTGCAGACAAACCTGCTTCTGAGCCTCAACCGCTAGAGAATGGGGTACAGACAAACCTGCTTCTGAGCCTCAACCGCTAGAGAATGGGGTACAGACAAACCTGCTTCTGAGCCTCAACCGCTAGAGAATGGGGAACAGACAAACCTGCTTCTGAGCCTCAACCGCTAGAGAATGGGGTGCAGACAAACCTGCTTCTGAGCCTCAACCACTAGAGAATGGGGTACAGACAAACCTGCTTCTGAGCCTCAACCGCTAGAGAATGGGGTACAGACACACCTGATTCTGAGCCTCAACCGCTAGAGAATGGGGTACAGACAAACCTGCTTCTGAGCCTCAACCGCTAGAGAATGGGGTGCAGACAAACCTGCTTCTGAGCCTCAACCGCTAGAGAATGGGGTGCAGACAAACCTGCTTCTGAGCCTCAACCGCTAGAGAATGGGGTGCAGACATACCTGCTTCTGAGCCTCAACCGCTAGAGAATGGGGTGCAGACAAACCTGCTTCTGAGCCTCAACCGCTAGAGAATGGGGTACAGACAAATCTGCTTCTGAGCCTCAACCGCTAGAGAATGGGGTACAGACAAACCTGCTTCTGAGCCTCAACCGCTAGAGAATGGGGTACAGACAAACCTGCTTCTGAGCCTCAACCGCTAGAGAATGGGGTACAGACAAACCTGCTTCTGAGCCTCAACCGCTAGAGAATGGGGTACAGACAAACCTGCTTCTGAGCCTCAACCGCTAGAGAATGGGGTACAGACAAACCTGCTTCTGAGCCTCAACCGCTAGAGAATGGGGTGCAGACAAACCTGCTTCTGAGCCTCAACCGCTAGAGAATGGGGTACAGACAAACCTGCTTCTGAGCCTCAACCGCTAGAGAATGGGGTACAGACAAACCTGCTTCTGAGCCTCAACCACTAGAGAATGGGGTGCAGACAAACCTGCTTCTGAGCCTCAACCGCTAGAGAATGGGGTACAGACAAACCTGCTTCTGAGCCTCAACCGCTAGAGAATGGGGTACAGACAAACCTGCTTCTGAGCCTCAACCGCTAGAGAATGGGGTGCAGACAAACCTGCTTCTGAGCCTCAACCGCTAGAGAATGGGGTACAGACAAACCTGCTTCTGAGCCTCAACCGCTAGAGAATGGGGTACAGACAAACCTGCTTCTGAGCCTCAACCGCTAGAGAATGGGAACAGACAAACCTGCTTCTGAGCCTCAACCGCTAGAGAATGGGGTGCAGACAAACCTGCTTCTGAGCCTCAACCACTAGAGAATGGGGTACAGACAAACCTGCTTCTGAGCCTCAACCGCTAGAGAATGGGGTACAGACACACCTGATTCTGAGCCTCAACCGCTAGAGAATGGGGTACAGACAAACCTGCTTCTGAGCCTCAACCGCTAGAGAATGGGGTGCAGACAAACCTGCTTCTGAGCCTCAACCGCTAGAGAATGGGGTGCAGACAAACCTGCTTCTGAGCCTCAACCGCTAGAGAATGGGGTACAGACAAACCTGCTTCTGAACCTCAACCACTAGAGAATGGGGTACAGACAAACCTGCTTCTGAGCCTCAACCACTAGAGAATGGGGTGCAGACAAACCTGCTTCTGAGCCTCAACCAATAGAGAATGGGGTACAGACAAACCTGCTTCTGAGCCTCAACCGCTAGAGAATGGGGTGCAGACACACCTGATTCTGAGCCTCAACCGCTAGAGAATGGGGTACAGACAAACCTGCTTCTGAGCCTCAACCGCTAGAGAATGGGGTACAGACAAACCTGCTTCTGAACCTCAACCGCTAGAGAATGGGGTACAGACAAACCTGCTTCTGAGCCTCAACCGCTAGAGAATGGGGTACAGACAAACCTGCTTCTGAGCCTCAACCGCTAGAGAATGGGGTGCAGACAAACCTGCTTCTGAGCCTCAACCGCTAGAGAATGGGGTACAGACAAACCTGCTTCTGAGCCTCAACCGCTAGAGAATGGGGTGCAGACAAACCTGCTTCTGAGCCTCAACCGCTAGAGAATGGGGTGCAGACAAACCTGCTTCTGAGCCTCAACCGCTAGAGAATGGGGTGCAGACAAACCTGCTTCTGAGCCTCACTCAACCGCTAGAGAACGGGGTACAGACAAACCTGCTTCTGAACCTCAACCTCTAGAGAATGGGGTGCAGACAAACCTGCTTCTGAGCCTCAACCGCTAGAGAATGGGGTGCAGACAAACCTGCTTCTGAGCCTCAACCGCTAGAGAATGGGGTACAGACAAACCTGCTTCTGAGCCTCAACCGCTAGAGAATGGGGTACAGACAAACCTGCTTCTGAGCCTCAACCGCTAGAGAATGGGGTACAGACAAACCTGCTTCTGAGCCTCAACCGCTAGAGAATGGGGTACAGACAAACCTGCTTCTGAGCCTCAACCTCTAGAGAATGGGGTACAGACAAACCTGCTTCTGAGCCTCAACCGCTAGAGAATGGGGTACAGACAAACCTGCTTCTGAGCCTCAACCGCTAGAGAATGGGGTACAGACAAACCTGCTTCTGAGCCTCAACCGCTAGAGAATGGGGTGCAGACAAACCTGCTTCTGAGCCTCAACCGCTAGAGAATGGGGTACAGACAAACCTGCTTCTGAGCCTCAACCGCTAGAGAATGGGGTGCAGACAAACCTGCTTCTGAGCCTCAACCGCTAGAGAATGGGGTACAGACAAACCTGCTTCTGAGCCTCAACCGCTAGAGAATGGGGTACAGACAAACCTGCTTCTGAGCCTCAACCGCTAGAGAATGGGGTACAGACAAACCTGCTTCTGAGCCTCAACCAATAGAGAATGGGGTGCAGACAAACCTGCTTCTGAGCCTCAACCGCTAGAGAATGGGGTGCAGACAAACCTGCTTCTGAGCCTCAACCGCTAGAGAATGGGGTGCAGACAAACCTGCTTCTGAGTCTGTTTTATAGGTAAAGGTGATTTTACACACACACACACACACACACACACACACACACACACACACACACACACACACACACACACACACACACACACAGTAATAATGTATAAGAGTTGTGTGCAATAAGACCTGTGTCCTGGAGTATTTCATGTCTAAAACACTAAATCTGAGGAGCAGATCTGTAGGAGGTAAGGCAGCATTGTGTCAGGGCTTTCTCTGAGCGTTATATTACATTGTGACAGTATTACATTGTGACAGTCATTTACTGCAGGTAAACATTACGTCGTTATTTTACAAAGACACAACACAGTCCTCTGGAGGTAGAATAGCCATCCCAAAACTGTCACAGAACTCCATCCACTTAGCAAGAAAAGGAGAGCTCAGATAATGTAATAACCATGTTTCAACAGACAAGCTGTCTTCATCAAGGTATACAGACTAACAGAACTTCATACACCCTATTGGTTACATCCTAAATGGCACCATGTTCCCTATATAGTCCACTACACTCTTAGGAAAAAGGTTCCTAAACGGTTCTTCTGCTGTCCCCATAGGAGAAGCTCTTTTGGTTCCGGGTAGAACCCTGTTTGGTTCCAGGAAGAACACTTTTTGGTTCCGGGTAGAACCCTTTTTGGTTCCAGGTAGAACCTTTTTGGTTCCAGGAAGAACACTGTTTGGTTCCGGGTAGAACCTGTTTTGGCTTCCATGTAGAACCCTCTGTGGAAAGGGTTCTTCACAGAATGCAAAATAGTTCCACCCGTAACCAAAAAGGGTTCTACCTGGAACCAAAAAGGGTTCTACCTGGAACCAAAAATAGTTCCACCCGTAACCAAAAAGGGTTCTACCTGGAACCAAAAAGGGTTCTACCTGGAACCAAAAAGGGTTCTACCTGGAACCAAAAAGAGTTCCACCCGTAACCAAAAAGGGTTCTACCTGTAACCAAAAAGGGTTCTACCTGGAACCAAAAAGGGTTCTACCTGGAACCAAAAAGGGTTCTACCTGGAACCAAAAATAGTTCCACCCGTAACCAAAAAGGGTTCTACCTGGAACCAAAAAGGGTTCTACCTGGAACCAAAAAGAGTTCCACCCGTAACCAAAAAGGGTTCTACCTGGAACCAAAAAGGGTTCTACCTGGAACCAAAAAGGGTTCTACCTGGAACCAAAAAGGGTTCTACCTGGAACCAAAAAGAGTTCCACCCGTAACCAAAAAGGGTTCTACCTGGAACCAAAAAGGGTTCTACCTGGAACCAAAAAGGGTTCTACCTGGAACCAAAAAGAGTTCCACCCGTAACCAAAAAGGGTTCTACCTGGAACCAAAAAGAGTTCCACCCGTAACCAAAAAGGGTTCTACCTGGAACCAAAAAGGGTTCTACCTGGAACCAAAAAGGGTTCTACCTGGAACCAAAAAGAGTTCCACCCGTAACCGAACAGGGTTCTTCAAAGAGTTCTCCTGTGGGGGAAGCAGAATAACCCTTTTTTTCCCTAAGAGTGTACATTTGACCAGGATCTATAAGGCTCTTGTCAAAAGTAGTACACTAAGTAGGGAATAGGGTGCCATTTGGGACAGTGACAGTTTACACTGTACACCCTTCAGGTTTACAGATCTTTCATCTTCAGATCTTTTGTCTATACCATTTCCTGTTCCAACTTCAGCCCCTTCGTGTCAGTATTAAAGTGGATGCAGCCACAAATAAAACATAAATGTACTTGTCAAAAAGCCAAAACATTTCTCTCTGGCTGGACGTGCAGCTCTGTGTGGATTTACAGGCCTTTATGAAGCAGATAAACAGGGTAGAGTAGCTAGCTAGTTGGTCTTTATGAAGCAGATAAACAGGGTAGAGTAGCTAGCTAGTTGGTCTTTATGAAGCAGATAAACAGGGTAGAGTAGCTAGCTAGTTGGTCTTTATGAAGCAGATAAACAGGGTAGAGTAGCTAGCTAGTTGGTCTTTATGAAGCAGATAAACAGGGTAGAGTAGCTAGCTAGTTGGTCTTTATGAAGCAGATAAACAGGGTAGAGTAGCGAGCTAGTTGATCATTATGAAGCAGATAAACAGGGTAGAGTAGCGAGCTAGTTGAACTTTATGAAGCAGATAAACAGGGTAGAGTAGCTAGCTAGTTGATCATTATGAAGCAGATAAACAGGGTAGAGTAGCGAGCTAGTTGAACTTTATGAAGCAGATAAACAGGGTAGAGTATTTAGCTAGTTGATCAATCAACACTTGTAGATTCACAGCTAATCAGTTCAGTTCAGATCACGTGAGAACAACAAAAACTCAACATACAGCCTTGAGAAACAGCTTCGACATACAGCCTCAATAAACAGCCTCGTTAAACATCCTCGATAAACAGGCTCGACATACAGCCTCTACTACAACATAAAGCCCAGCACTATACTACAACATAAAGCCCAACACTATACTACAACATAAAGCCCAGCCCAGCACCATACTACAACATAAAGCCCAGCACTATACTACAACATAAAGCCCAGCACTATACTACAACATAAAGTCCAGGACTACACTACAACATAAAGCCCAACACTATACTACAACATAAAGCCCAGCGCTATACTACAACATAAAGCCCAGCCCACCACTATACTACAACATAAAGCCCAGCACTATACTACAACATAAAGCCCAACACTATACTACAACATAAAGCCCAGCACTATACTACAACATAAAGCACAGCCCAGCACTATAATACAACATAAAGCCCAACACTATACTACAACATAAAGCCCAGCCCAGCACTATACTACAACATAAAGCCCAGCACTATACTACAACATAAAGCCCAGCACTATACTACCACATAAAGTCCAGGACTATACTACAACATAAAGCCCAGCACTATACTACAACATAAAGCCCAACACTATACTACAGCATAAAGCCCAGCACTATACTACAACATAAAGCCCAGCACTATACTACAACATAAAGCCCAGCACTATACTACAACATAAAGCCCAGCACTATACTACAACATAAAGCCCAACACTATACTACAACATAAAGCCCAGCACTATACTACAACATAAAGCCCAGCACTATACTACAACATAAAGCCCAACACTATACTACAACATAAAGCCCAGCACTATACTCCAACATAAAGCCGAGCCCAACACCATACTACAACATAAAGCCCAACACCATACTACAACATAAAGCCCAAAACTATACTACAACATAAAGCCCAGCCCAACACTATACTACAACATAAAGCCCAACACTATACTACAACATAAAGCCCAGCACTATACTACAACATAAAGCCCAACACTATACTACAACATAAAGCCCAGCACTATAATACAACATAAAGCCCAGCACTATACTACAACATAAAGCCCAGCCCAACACCATACTACAACATAAAGCCCAACACCATACTACAACATAAAGCCCAAAACTATACTACAACATAAAGCCCAGCCCAGCACTATACTACAACATAAAGCCCAGCCCAGCACTATACTACAACATAAAGCCCAACACTATACTACAACATAAAGCCCAGCACTATACTACAACATAAAGCCCAACACTATACTACAACATAAAGCCCAGCACTATACTACAACATAAAGCCCAACACTATACTACAACATAAAGCCCAGCACTATACTACAACATAAAGCCCAACACTATACTGCAACATAAAGCCCAACACAATACTACAACATAAAGCCCAGCACTATACTACAACATAAATCCCAGCACTATACTACAACATAAAGCCCAGCCCAGCACTATACTACAACATAAAGCCCAACACTATACTACAACATAAAGCCCAGCACTATACTACAACATAAAGCCCAGCACTATACTACAACATAAAGCCCAACACTATACTACAACATAAAGCCTAGCACTATACTACAACATAAAGCCCAGCACAATAGTACAACATAAAGCCCAACACTATACTACAACATAAATCCCAACACTATACTACAACATAAAGCCTAGCACTATACTACAACATAAAGCCTAGCACTATACTGCAACATAAAGCCCAGCCCAGCACCATACTACAACATAAAGCCCAACACTATACTACAACATAAAGCCCAACACTATACTACAACATAAAGCCCAACACTATACTACAACAAAAAGCGTAGCACTATACTAAAACATAAAGCCCAGCACTATACTACAACAAAAAGCCCAGCACTATACTACAACATAAAGCCCAGCACTATACTACAACATAAAGCCCATCACTATACTACAACATAAAGCCCAACACTATACTACAACATAAAGCCCAGCACTGTACTACAACATAAAGCCCAACACTATACCACAACATAAAGCCCAGCACTATACTACAACATAAAGCCCAGCACTATACTACAACATAAAGCCCAACACTATACTACAACATAAAGCCCAGCAATATACTACAACATAAAGCCCAACACTATACTACAACATAAAGCCCAGCCCAGCACTATACTACAACATAAAGCCCAACACTATACTACAACATAAAGCCCAACACTATACTACAACATAAAGCCCAACACTATACTACAACATAAAGCCCAACACTATACTACAACATAAAGCCCAACACTATACTACAACATAAAGCCCAGCCCAACACTATACTACAACATAAAGCCCAACACTATACTACAACATAAAGCCCAACACTATACTACAACATAAAGCCCAGCACTATACTACAACATAAAGCCCAACACTATACTACAACATAAAGCCCACCACTATACTACAACATAAAGCCCAGCCCAGCACTATACTACAACATAAAGCCCAACACTATACTACAACATAAAGCCCAGCCCAGCACTATACTACAACATAAAGCCCAGCACTATACTACAACATAAAGCCCAGCACTATACTACAACATAAAGCCCAACACTATACTACAACATAAAGCCCAGCACTACACTACAACATAAAGCCCAGCACTATACTACAACATAAAGCCCAGCACTATACTACAACATAAAGTCCAACACTATACTACAACATAAAGCCCAACACTATACTACAACATAAAGCCCAGCACTATACTACAACATAAAGCCCAGCACTATAATACAACATAAAGCCCAGCACTATACTACAACATAAAGCCCAGCCCAGCACTACACTACAACATAAAGCCCAACACTATACTACAACATAAAGCCAAACACTACACTACAACATAAAGCCCACCACTATACTACAAGATAAAGCCCAGCACTATACTACAACATAAAGCCCAGCACTATACTACAACATAAAGCCCAACACTACACTACAACATAAAGCCCACCACTATACTACAACATAAAGCCCAGCGCTATACTACAACATAAAGCCCAGCACTATACTACAACATAAAGCCCAGCCCAGCACTATACTACAACATAAAGCCCAGCCCAGCACTATACTACAACATAAAGCCCACCACTATACTACAACATAAAGCCCAACACTACACTACAACATAAAGCCCAGCCCAGCACTATACTACAACATAAAGCCCAGCCCAGCACTATACTACAACATAAAGCCCAACACTATACTACAACATAAAGCCCAGCCCAGCACTACACTACAACATAAAGCCCAACACTATACTACAACATAAAGCCCAGCACTATACTACAACATAAAGCCCAACACTACACTACAACATAAAGCCCAGCACTATACTACAACATAAATCCCAACACTATACTACAACATAAAGCCCAGCACTATACTACAACATAAAGCCCAGCACTATACTACAACATAAAGCCCAACACTATACTACAACATAAAGCCCAACACTATACTACAACATAAAGCCCAGCAATATACTACAACATAAAGCCCAGCACTATACTACAACATAAAGCCCAACACTATACTACAACATAAAGCCCAGCAATATACTACAACATAAAGCCCAACACTATACTACAACATAAAGCCCAGCCCAGCACTATACTACAACATAAAGCCCAACACTATACTACAACATAAAGCCCAACACTATACTACAACATAAAGCCCAACACTATACTACAACATAAAGCCCAACACTATACTATAACATAAAGCCCAACACTATACTACAACATAAAGCCCAGCCCAGCACTATACTACAACATAAAGCCCAGCACTATACTACAACATAAAGCCCAACACTATACTACAACATAAAGCCCACCACTATACTACAACATAAAGCCCAGCCCAGCACTATACTACAACATAAAGCCCAACACTATACTACAACATAAAGCCCAGCCCAGCACTATACTACAACATAAAGCCCAGCACTATACTACAACATAAAGCCCAGCACTATACTACAACATAAAGCCCAACACTATACTACAACATAAAGCCCAGCACTACACTACAACATAAAGCCCAGCACTATACTACAACATAAAGCCCAGCACTATACTACAACATAAAGTCCAACACTATACTACAACATAAAGCCCAACACTATACTACAACATAAAGCCCAGCACTATACTACAACATAAAGCACAGCACTATACTACAACATAAAGCCCAGCCCAGCACTATACTACAACATAAAGCCCAACACTATACTACAACATAAAGCCCAGCACTATACAACAACATAAAGCCCAGCACTATACTACAACATAAAGCCCAACACTATACTACAACATAAAGCCCAGCCCAGCACTATACTACAACATAAAGCCCAGCACTATACTACAACATAAAGCCCAGCACTATACTACAACATAAAGCCCAACACTATACTACAACATAAAGCCCAGCCCAGCACTACACTACAACATAAAGCCCAACACTATACTACAACATAAAGCCAAGCACTATACTACAACATAAAGCCCAACACTATACTACAACATAAAGCCCAGCACTATACTACAACATAAATCCCAACACTATACTACAACATAAAGCCCAGCACTATACTACAACATAAAGCCCAGCACTATACTACAACATAAAGCCCAGCACTATACTACAACATAAAGCCCAGCACTATACTACAACATAAAGCCCAGCACTACACTACAAGATAAAGCCCAACACTATACTACAACATAAAGCCCGGCACTACACTACAAGATAAAGCCCAGCACTATACTACAACATAAAGCCCAGCACTACACTACAAGATAAAGCCCAACACTATACTACAACATAAAGACCAGCACTATACTACGACATAAAGCCCAGCACTATACTACAACATAAAGCCCAGCACTATACTACAACATAAAGCCCAGCACTATACTACAACATAAAGCCCAACACTATACTACAACATAAAGCCCAGCACTATACTACAACATAAAGCTCAGCAATACACTACAACATAAAGCCCAACACTATACTACAACATAAAGCCCAGCACTATACTACAACATAAAGCCCAGCACTATACTACAACATAAAGCCCAGCACTATACTACAACATAAAGCCCAGCACTATACTACAACATAAAGCCCAACACTATACTACAACATAAAGCCCAGCACTACACTACAACATAAAGCCCAGCACTATACTACAACATAAAGCCCAGCACTATACTACAACATAAAGCCCAGCCCAGCACTATACTACAACATAAAGCCCAACACTATACTTCAACATAACACCCAGCCCAGCACTATACTACAACATAAAGCCCAACACTATACTACAACATAAAGCCCAACACTATACTACAACATAAAGCCCAGCCCAGCACTATACTACAACATAAAGCCCAACACTATACTACAACATAAAGCCCAGCACTATACTACAACATAAAGCCCAGCCCAGCACTATACTACAACATAAAGCCCAGCACTATACTACAACATAAAGCCCAGCACTATACTACAACATAAAGCCCAACACTATACTACAACATGAAGCCCAGCATTATACTACAACATAAAGCCCAACACTATACTACAACATAAAGCCTCGCACTATACTACAACATAAAGCCCAGCACTATACTACAACATAAAGCCCAGCACTATACTACAACATAAAGCCCAGCACTATAATACAACATAAAGCCCAACACTATACTACAACATAAAGCCCAGCCCAGCACTATACTACAACATAAAGCCCAACACTATACTACAACATAAAGCCCAGCCCAGCACTATACTACAACATAAAGCCCAGCACTATACTACAACATAAAGCCCAGCACTACACTACAACATAAAGCCCAACACTATACTACAACATAAAGCCCAGCCCAGCACTATACTACAACATAAAGCCCAACACTATACTACAACATAAAGCCCAACACTATACTACAACATAAAGCCCAGCACTATACTACAACATAAAGCCCAGCACTATACTACAACATAAAGCCCAACACTATACTACAACATAAAGCCCAGCACTATACTACAACATAAAGCCCAACACTATACTACAGCATAAAGCCCAGCACTATACTACAACATAAAGCCCAACACTATACTACAACATGAAGCCCAGCATTATACTACAACATAAAGCCCAACACTATACTACAACATAAAGCCTCGCACTATACTACAACATAAAGCCCAGCACTATACTACAACATAAAGCCCAGCACTATACTACAACATAAAGCCCAGCACTATAATACAACATAAAGCCCAACACTATACTACAACATAAAGCCCAGCCCAGCACTATACTACAACATAAAGCCCAACACTATACTACAACATAAAGCCCAGCCCAGCACTATACTACAACATAAAGCCCAGCATTATACTACAACATAAAGCCCAGCACTACACTACAACATAAAGCCCAACACTATACTACAACATAAAGCCCAGCCCAGCACTATACTACAACATAAAGCCCAACACTATACTACAACATAAAGCCCAACACTATACTACAACATAAAGCCCAGCACTATACTACAACATAAAGCCCAGCACTATACTACAACATAAGCTCTGAGCTCTGGCAGCTCCTGACTGACGGGCGGCTCTGCCAGCTCAGGACAGACGGGCGGCTCTGGCAGCTCAGCACAGACGGGTGGCTCTGCCAGCTCAGGACAGACGGGCAGCTCTGCCAGCTCAGGACAGACGGGCGGCTCTGCCAGCTCAGGACAGACGAGCGGCTCTGCCAGCTCAGGACAGACGGGCGGCTCTGGCAGCTCAGGACAGACGGGCGGACCCTGGAGGGAGGAGACTGAGAAACAGCCTGGTGCGTGGGGCTGCCACAGGACCCACCAGGCTGGGGAGACTTACGGGCTGTGTGGGAGCACTGGAGCCCTGGTGCGCAGCCTTGGCACCACTCCTCCCGGCTGGATCACCATTTTAGCCCAGACCATCCAGAGTGCAGCACAGGTTGAACCGGGCTGTGGGGGAGCACTGGAGATCTGGTGCATACCACTCGCACCTCTCCCTTAGGCTCAATACCCACATTCGCCCGGTACGGGCAGAGCGCAGGCATAGAACGCACTGCACCCTCCCAGCGCCTCGGAGACACAGCACGCAGAGCCGGTGCAGGATACCCTGCCTACATAGTGGGATTTCTTATAGGCGTAACGGATTAGTGTCCCGCTCCATGAAAGCGGCAGCTCTAGCCTTTAGGTCTATGCGGATGTTGCCTGTAATCCATGGCTTCTGGTTGGGATATGTACATACGGTCACTATGGGGATGATGACCGAGGTGGTACACTCCTCAGTGCCATTGGATGAATTCCGGAACATATTCCAGTCTGTTCAACTCAGATTTTTTATTAACATGACTTAAATAACGTAAGCCTATGCAACATTAACCAATTAAAAACAGTACTGTATGAATGAGGTTTGTGCAGTAAGCTACAGGCCCAATACATAATCACCGCAATCATACGGCCTTTGCTTGAATTGCTGAATTGCACTGCCAATGCACTGTTGTTTGGGATAAAAAAATTATGAAAACATTTGTGGTAGGCTATATGATCACACCGGTAATAGATCCGTTACTTGTGAATTACAGCTGAGTGAACATACATTTAAATCATTTTATTTGTATTTTACTGGGCTGATGGTCAGTCTCAGCGGAGGGAGAAGAGCAGCAGACTGAGGGTCCGTCTCTCAATATCTCTCCACTCTCCCTTTCCTTCGCTGACACTGACCAAAAATGTACACCGTCTTCCAGCTGATGGCGAAACTCTGTGTGCTGAGTGAGAGCTTAAACATGAACTCAGTCCTAAAAACAGCAGCTCTGTGCTGTATTCAATGACAGTCTCTCTCTAGTCATGGTTTTAAATGTTTTGGAATCTCACAGTATCGACTTTGCTGTAGCTTTCTTTTACGGGTGCTACATTACTGCAGACACGGTCATCTGAGACATCCGATTGGCCTATAGTGTACTTGATTTGCTCTCTGGGCCCGCCTTCAGACACATGAAATGGTTCAAAATGGCAACTATTTGCCTACCCGGTGCGCAGGGCACCTACTGCCCCCCCTCCCAAAAAAATTGGAACACAAGGCTTTATCGTTGTTTTTATTTTTTTTCAGAAATGTTTGGCTATTGACTAAGAATGGAGATGGACCAGTGGATCACCATTGACTAGGGATGCCTTGTAGATGGACCAGTGGATCACCATTGACTAGGGACGCCTTGGAGATGGACCAGTGGATCACCATCGACTAGGGATGCCTTGTAGATGGACCAGTGGATCACCATCGACTAGGGATGCCTTGTAGATGGACCAGTGGATCACCATCGACTAGGGATGCCTTGTCGATGGACCAGTGGATCACCATCGACTAGGGATGCCTTGTCGATGGACCAGTGGATCACCATCGACTAGGGATGACTTGTAGATGGACCAGTGGATCACCATCGACTAGGGATGCCTGGGAGATGGACCAGTGGATCACCATCGACTAGGGATGCCTGGGAGATGGACCAGTGGATCACCATCGACTAGGGATGCCTTGTAGATGGACCAGTGGATCACCATTGACTAGGGACGCCTTGTAGATGGACCAGTGGATCACCATTGACTAGGGACGCCTTGGAGATGGACCAGTGGATCACCATCGACTAGGGATGCCTTGTAGCTGGACCAGTGGATCACCATTGACTAGGGACGCCTTGGAGATGGACCAGTGGATCACCATCGACTAGGGATGCCTTGTAGATGGACCAGTGGATCACCATCGACTAGGGATGCCTGGGAGATGGACCAGTGGATCACCATCGACTAGGGATGCCTTGTAGATGGACCAGTGGATCACCATTGACTAGGGACGCCTTGTAGATGGACCAGTGGATCACCATTGACTAGGGACGCCTTGGAGATGGACCAGTGGATCACCATCGACTAGGGATGCCTTGTAGATGGACCAGTGGATCACCATTGACTAGGGACGCCTTGGAGATGGACCAGTGGATCACCATCGACTAGGGATGCCTTGTAGATGGACCAGTGGATCACCATCGACTAGGGATGCCTTGTAGATGGACCAGTGGATCACCATCGACTAGGGATGCCTTGTAGATGGACCAGTGGATCACCATTGACTAGGAATGCCTTGTAGATGGACCAGTGGATCACCATCGACTAGGGATGCCTTGTAGATGGACCAGTGGATCACCATCGACTAGGGATGCCTTGGAGATGGACCAGTGGATCACCATCGACTAGGGATGCCTGGGAGATGGACCAGTGGATCACCATCGACTAGGGACGCCTTGTAGATGGACCAGTGGATTGTGATCGACTAGGGATGCCTGGGAGATGGACCAGTGGATCGTGATCAACTAGGAATGCCTTGGAGCTGGACAAGTGGATCGTGAACAACTAGGGATGCCTTGGAGATGGACAAGTGGATCATGATCGACTTGGGATGCCTTGGAGTTGAACCAGTGGATCGTGATCGACTAGGGATGCCTTGGCGATGGACCAGTGGATCGCGATGGACCGGTTGGTGACCACTGCTCTAGAAAGTTCAGTAAAGCTCAATCTCATGCTCCTCTCTGTGGACTGATATTTCCACAGCTTAGAGGGAACATCGGTAGTAGGTGCCAGGTTCACCGGTTTGTGTCAAGTACTGCAACGCAGCTGGGTTTTTCACGCTCAACAGTTTCCTGTGTGTATCAAGAATGATCCACCACACCAAAGGACATCCACCCAACTTGTCACAACTGTGGGAAGCTATTGGAGTCAACATGGGCCAGCATGCCTGTGGAATGCTTTCGACATTTTTCCGTATGGGCAGGATCCTTAGAGAGACATCTTTTAATTCTCACCTCATCATCTTCCCAACCAGATGGCGGACATTTTGTCTCAAAGCAGAATCACAGTCTGCAACCCCAAATGGTACTACTTCTGACCAGGGCCCATTCAGCTGTGGTCAAAAGTAGTGTACTATCTAGGGAATAGGTAGCCAATAGGGACACGGTCCAAGTTCATCAACTATGACTAAATACCCACTAAAGATGATAAAACTGGAGCAGGATGAGGGGATTGGAGATGTAGAAGTTTGGCAGACAACCATTTCTCTCTCATCTACCCATGTTGTCTGTCAGAGTGGAATGAAATTAAAGTTTATCAACAAAGAACAGACTGAAAGACTGAAGTGGAAGGATTAAATTCTATAATGCTGGATCAGGACGAGGAGATTGGAGATGTCCATGTTTGGCAGATGGAAAATAAATGTCTGCCAGCTACAGCGCAGACCAGAGCAGAGCAGAGAGGAACCACAGTTCATCAGAAACAACAGAAGACTGAAGAATCACTAAAGACGGCCATTCTGGAGCAGGATGAGGGGATTGAAGATGTCAGGAAGAGAAGTTTGGCAGAGACAGAAAATAACTGTCTCATCTTGTCTGCCAGCTACAGTGCAGACCAGAGCAGAGCAGAGAGGAACCACAGTTCATCAGAAACAACAGAAGACTGAAGAATTACTAAAGACGGCCATTCTGGAGCAGGATGAGGGGATTGAAGATGTCAGGAAGAGAAGTTTGGCAGAGACAGAAAATAACTGTCTATGACGTGATGCCTAATAACACCAATGAAAGTATGAAGTATGATTGATTTGTATGGTTTGACAAACTACTCCTCACACCCTTTGATTCCTCTCAAACCTCTAGGTCAATATTTGGACGACATCAAGTGAGGCACTCAAGCACTGAGTTACACGTGTAGGATCTTAATTTGGTCACCCTATTGTTGCAGGAAATGCAAACTTGTAGTGCATTCGAGGTAAAAAAAAGGCTTCTAAAGTTTGTAATCTCCACTGAAAAATACAAGACTTGATTTTCCGCCTAACTGAAAATGTATCCACCCCTACAACAATGTCCATTAATTATCATCTACATAATAATTCACATTTCCTGTTGCTGCAGGATTATTTTCATGCTGTTGAATGGTCAACTTAAGATCCTACATCTGTAGCTGCTGAAGTTTGTCCTGGATAGTTAATTACGGAGCTTTACTATTTCACAGGATAATAACTTAAACACATGTTACTCTGTTTTAGTTGCGACCTGCACTTTCCAGATGAAAGGAGACGTCTACGTAGGGAATAGGGTGCATTTTGGGACATAACCTTATTTTTCAAATGTCTGTGTAAGATTTCCTTTCAAGTCTGGCCTGTGTGTAGTCTGGTCTGTGTGTAGTCTGGTCTGTGTGTAGTCTGGTCTGTGTGTAGTCTGTGGTTTGGCCTAGTGTGTTGGGTAATATTTCACTTCTCCAGTACAGAGAGCAGCATCACAAGTACTGTGAATGTGCCTTTATTTAACAAGACAAGTCAGTTAACAACAAATTCTTATTTACAATGACGGCCTAGCGCCCGACCAAACCCGGACGACGCCGGGCTAATTATGCGCCGCCCTATGGGACTCCCAATCACAGCCGGATGTGATACAGCCTGGATTCCAACCAGGGACTGTAGTGACTCCTCTTACACCGAGATGCAGTGCCTTAGACCGCTGCGCCACTCGCAGTGTTCGGCTGTCTCCTGTCCCAAATGGAACCCTATTTGGTGCACTCCAGGGCCTTATTGGTTGCAGTGGTCAACAGTAGCGCACTATCTAGGGAATAAGGTACCATTTAGGACACACCAGAGCTGTTCGCTGGTCTAACAAATGACTCCTCCTGTTCCCTTGCAATATAAACAGGATATCCTTCCTCCTGAAGAATGTTCCCTCTGCAATCGGTCTGTATTCACTTCCAGTACCTAGGAACTAACCTACCCAGTGTTTCTCCTCTCCATACAACTGTCTTTCATTCACTTGAATCAAGCCATTCTGGCGTCGTACGTCACGCACAGTGGTTGTTTTTCTTTAACCTTCAAAATGGCCCCCTATCGCCTGTGTAGTGCACTACTTTTGATGGGTCCTGGTCAAAATCAGTGCACTATAAAGGGAAGAGGGTGCTGTTTGAGACACACCCTAGACACAACCTAGACACAACCTAGACACAACCTGAGTTTGAAGACAAGTGTCATCCACAGTGATGGGATCATTAAACTAGTCCCTCAAGTGTGACCCTGACTGATCTAACCCTCCTGACTAATCAAACCCTCCTGACTAATATAACCCTCATGACTGATCTAACCCTCCTGACTGATCTAACCCTCCTGACTAATCTAACCCTCCTGACTAATCTAACCCTCCTGACTAATCTAACCCTCCTGACTGATCTAACCCTCCTGACTGATCTAACCCTCCTGACTAATCTAACCCTCCTGACTAATCTAACCCTCCTGACTGATCTAACCCTCCTGACTAATCTAACCCTCCTGACTAATCTAACCCTCCAGACTGATCTAACCCTCCTGACTGATCTAACCCTCCAGACTGATCTAACCCTCCTGACTGATCTAACCCTCCAGACTGATCTAACCCTCCTGACTGATCTAACCCTCCTGACTAATCTAACCCTCCTGACTGATTTAACCCTCCTGACTAATCTAATCCTCCTGACTAATCTAACCCTCCTGACTAATCTAACCCTCCAGACTGATCTAACCCTCCAGACTGATCTAACCCTCCTGACTGATCTAACCCTCCTGACTGATCTAACCCTCATGACTAATCTAACCCTCATGACTAATCTAACCCTCCAGACTGATCTAACCCTCCTGACTGATCTAACCCTCCTGACTAATCTAACCCTCCTGACTAATCTAACCCTCCAGACTGATCTAACACCCCTGACTGATCTAACCCTCCAGACTGATCTAACCCTCCAGACTGATCTAACCCTCCTGACTGATCTAACCCTCCAGACTGATCTGACTCCTGACTGATCTAACCCTCCTGACTAATCTAACCCTCCTGACTGATCTAACCCTCCTGACTGATCTAACCCTCCAGACTGATCTAACCCTCCAGACTGATCTAACCCTCCTGACTGATCTAACCCTCCAGACTGATCTGACACTCCTGACTGATCTAACCCTCCTGACTAATCTAACCCTCCTGACTGATCTAACCCTCCTGACTGATCTAACCCTCCTGACTGATCTAACCCTCCTGACTAATCTAAGGCTTCAGCCAATCAACCCCTCTGTATTTGCATTTCAGATAGGAAGCTGGATAGAGACAGGAAGTTGGTACTGTTGATGCAGATGGACCAGGCAGTTTGTGTACCTTTTTCTCCCAAAGGAAAACTGAAAAAGGTGTTAGAGGTTGATTCAAAGGTTCCAGTTCAATAGTCAAGCAGTGACTGTTATCAGTAGGCAGGAAACAGTTATAACATGTTTTGCCTCGTGGTGTTGTGTGACAACGAGCCCAAGAACGTCAAGGTAACCTGTCGAAATGACTATCGCCCCATAGCACATCTGTAGCCATGAAGTGCTTTTGAAAAAGGCTTTTGAAAAGGCATCAACACCATCATCCCTGGACCCCAGTCCAACACCATACCACCAAAACAGATCCACAGATGATGCCATCTCTATTGCACTCCTCACTTCCCTTTCCCACCTGGACGAGAGGGACGCCTACATCCTGTTAGATGATTCTCTCAACCAGAGATATTTTTTTATATTGACTAAATACTTCATCCTCCAGGAACAGTGGGGAGAACAAGTATTTGATACACTTGCTGATTTTGCAGGTTTTCCTACTTACAAAGCATGTAGAGGTCTGTAATTTTTATCATAGGTACACTTCAACTGTGAGAGACGGAATCTAAAACAAAAATCCAGAAAATCACTTTGCATGATTTTTATGTAATTAATTTGCATTTTATTGCATGACATAACTACACACTACTTTAGACCAGAGCCCTATTACCTATATAGAACACTACTGTTGACCAGAGCCCTATTCCCTATATAGAACACTACTGTTGACCAGAGCCCTATTCCCTATATAGAACACTACTGTTGTCTAGGGCCCTATTCCCTATATAGAACACTACTGTCGACCAGAGCCCTATTCCCTATACAGAACACTACTGTTGACCAGAGCCCTATTCCCTATATATAACACTACTGTTGTCTAGGGCCCTATTCCCTATATAGAACACTACTGTTGACCAGAGCCCTATTCCCTATATAGAACACTATTGTTGACCAGGGCCCTATTCCCTATATAGAACACTACTGTTGACCAGAGCAATATTGCCTATATAGAACACTACTGTTGACCAGAGCCCTATTCCCTATATAGAACACTACTGTTATCTAGGGCCCTATTACCTATATAGAACACTACTGTTGACCAGAGCCCTATTCTCTATATAGAACACTACTGTTGACCAGAGCCCTATTCCCTATATAGAACACTACTGTTGTCTAGGGCCCATAGGGAATAGGGTGCCATTTGAGACTCAACATCAGACACTAGGACTTCCGTTACCATGACAACTCCACCGTGCTGCAGCAGGAGATGGACGAGACAGACGAACCTTCTAGGAATGTCCAGAACAGAAAAAACACATAGTTGACCTGTGTACAGTGTGTCTGCTCTGCCACATACCTTCCTAGCTGAGTGGAGGAAAGACTAATTAATCAGGGCAGAAAGAAAGGAAAGATGCACGACTCCAAACGCTCCCTTAGCTGAAGGATGAAATATGCATTTATCTGTGTGTTGGTTTATAATACTGAAACAATGAAACCCAGATGTTAGGCTATCACTGGGGTTATGGTAACACTGGGGTTATGGTATCACTGGGGTAATGGTAACACTGGGGATATGGTAACACTGGGGTTATGGTAACACTGGGGTTATGGTAACACTGGGGTTATGGTATCACTGGGGTTATGGTAACACTGGGGTTATGGTAACACTAGGGAGGGTTATGATATCACTGGGGTTATGGTAACACTGGGGTTATGGTAACACTGGGGTTATGGTAACACTGGGGTTATGGTAACACTGGGGTTATGGTAACATTGGGGTTATGGTAACACTGGGGTAATGGTAACACTGGGGTTATGATAACACTGGGGTTATGGTAACACTGGGGTTATGGTAACACTGGGGTTATGATATCACTGGGGTAATGGTAACACTGGGGTTATGGTAACACTGGGGTTATGATATCACTGGGGTAATGGTAACACTGGGGTTATGGTAACACTGGGGTTATGGTAACACTGGGGTTATGGTAACACTGGGGTAATGATAACACTGGGGTTATGGTAACACTGGGGTTATGGTAACACTGGGGTAATGGTAACACTGGGGTAATGGTAACACTGGGGTTATGGTAACACTGGGGTTATGATATCACTGGGGTAATGGTAACACTGGGGTTATGGTAACACTGGGGTTATGGTAACACTGGGGTTATGGTAACACTGGGGTAATGTTAACACTGGGGTTATGGTAACACTGGGGTTATGGTATCACTGGGGTAATGGTAACACTGGGGTTATGGTAACACTGGGGTTATGGTAACACTGGGGTTATGGTAACACTGGGGTAATGTTAACACTGGGGTTATGGTAACACTGGGGTTATGGTATCACTGGGGTAATGGTATCACTGGGGTTATGGTAACACTGGGGTTATGGTAACACTGGGGTAATGGTAACACTGGGGTTATGGTAACACTGGGGTTATGGTAACACTGGGGTTATGGTAACACTGGGGAGGGTTATGGTATCACTGGGGTTAAGGTAACACTGGGGTTATGGTAACACTGGGGTTATGGTAACACTGGGGTAATGGTAACACTGGGGTAAAGGTAACACTGGGGTTATGGTAACACTGGGGTTATGGTAACACTGGGGTTATGATATCACTGGGGTAACCATATCACTGGGGTTATGGTAACACTGGGGTTATGGTATCACTGGGGTAATGGTAACACTGGGGTTATGGCATCACTGGGGTTATGGTAACACTGGGGTTATGGTAACACTGGGGTTATGGTAACACTGGGGTTATGGTATCACTGGGGTAATGGTAACACTGGGGTTATGATATCACTGGGGTTATGGTAACACTGGGGTTATGGTAACACTAGGGTTGTGGTAACACTGGGGTTATGGTAACACTGGGGTTATGGTAACACTGGGGTTATGGTATCACTGGGGTAATAGTAACACTGGGGTTATGATATCACTGGGGTTATGGTAACACTGGGGTTATGGTAACACTAGGGTTGTGGTAACACTGGGGTTATGGTAACACTGGGGTTATGGTAATACTGGGGTTATGGTAACACTGGGGAGGGTTATGGTATCACTGGGGTTATGGTATCACTGGGGTTATGGTAACACTGGGGTTATGGTAACACTGGGGTTATGGTAACACTGGGGAGGGTTATGGTATCACTGGGGTTATGTTATCACTGGGGTAATGGTAACACTGGGGTTATGGTAACACTGGGGTTATGGTAACACGGGTTATGGTAACACTGGGGTTATGGTAACACTGGGGTTATGGTAACACCGGGGAGGGTTATGGTATCACTGGGGTTATGGTATCACTGGGGTTATGGTAACACTGGGGTTATGGTAACACTGGGGTTATGGTAACACTGGGGAGGGTTATGGTATCACTGGGGTTATGTTATCACTGGGGTAATGGTAACACTGGGGTTATGGTAACACTGGGGTTATGCTATCACTGGGGTTATGGTAACACTGGGGTTATGGTATCACTGGGGTTATGATATCACTGGGGTTATGGTAACACTGGGGTTATGGTATCACTGGGGTTATGATATCACTGGGGTTATGATATCACTGGGGTTATGGTAACACTGGGGTTATGGTATCACTGGGGTAATGGTAACACTGGGGTTATGGTATCACTGGGGTTGTGGTAACACTGGGGTTATGGTAACACTGGGGTAATGGTAACACTGGGTTTATGGTAACACTGGGGTTAAGGTAACACTGGGGTTATTGTAACACTGGGGTTTTGGTAACACTGGGGTTATGGTAACACTGGGGTTAAGGTAACACTGGGGTTATGGTAACACTGGGGTTGTGTCAACACTGGGGTTGTGGTAACACTGGGGTTAAGGTAACACTGGGGTTATGGTAACACTGGGGTTGTGTCAACACTGGGGTTGTGGTAACACTGGGGAGGGTTATGGTAACACTGGGGAGAGTTATGGTAACACTGGGGTTATGGTAACACTGGGGTTATGGTAACACTGGGGAGAGTTATGGTAACACTGGGGTTGTGGTAACACTGGGGTAATGGTAACAAGTACTAAATGCTTTACTTTTGTCACCTTTTTTTGGTATTTTACCCATTATCATTCTACGTTTGAATTTAGCTTGAGACACTAAATTAGAGAATATAGTTCAGGGGTGAATTTCACTGATGAACTAACATGGTCCTCAGGAGACCTGACAAACCAAGAGCAGTTTAACTCTACACAGCATGTAGGCTCTCTGCCATGCAGACAACATGATGCCTCTACTGTGGTTCTCTCTGCCATTCAGACAACATGATGCCTCTACTGGGGTTCTCTCTGCCATGCAGACGACATGATGCCTCTACTGAGGTTCTCTCTGCCATTCAGACAACATGATGCCTCTACTGGAAGTTCTCTCTGCCATTCAGACAACATGATGCCTCTACTGGGGTTCTCTCTGCCATGCAGACAACATGATGCCTCTACTGGGGTTCTCTCTGCCATGCAGACAACATGATGCCTCTACTGGGGTTCTCTCTGCCATGCAGACGACATGATGCCTCTACTGGGGTTCTCTCTGCCATGCAGACAACATGATGCCTCTACTGAGGTGCTCTCTGCCATGCAGACAACATGATGCCTCTACTGGGGTTCTCTCTGCCATTCAGACAACATGATGCCTCTACTGGGGTTCTCTCTGCCATTCAGACAACATGATGCCTCTACTGGGGTTCTCTCTGCCATGCAGACAACATCATACCTCTACTGGGGTTCTCTCTGCCATTCAGACAACATGATGCCTCTACTGGGGTTCTCTCTGCCATTCAGACAACATGATACCTCTACTGGGGTTCTCTCTGCCATTCAGACAACATGATGCCTCTACTGGGGTTCTCTCTGCCATTCAGACAACATGATGCCTCTACTGGGGTTCTCTCTGCCATGCAGACAACATGATGCCTCTACTGGGGTTCTCTCTGCCATGCAGACGACATGATGCCTCTACTGGGGTTCTCTCTGCCATGCAGACAACATGATGCCTCTACTGAGGTTCTCTCTGCCATTCAGACAACATGATGCCTCTACTGTGGTTCTCTCTGCCATGCAGACAACATGATGCCTCTACTGGGGATCTCTCTGCCATGCAGACAACATGATGCCTCTACTGGGGTTCTCTCTGCCATTCAGACAACATGATGCCTCTACTGGGGTTCTCTCTGCCATTCAGACAACATGATGCCTCTACTGGGGTTCTCTCTGCCATTCAGACAACATGATGCCTCTACTGGGGTTCTCTCTGCCATGCAGACAACATGATGCCTCTACTGGGGTTCTCTGCCATTCAGACAACATGATGCCTCTACTGGGGTTCTCTCTGCCATTCAGACAACATGATGGCTCTACTGGGGTTCTCTCTGCCATGCAGACAACATGATGCCTCTACTGGGGTTCTCTCTGCCATTCAGACAACATGATGCCTCTACTGTGGTTCTCTCTGCCATTCAGACAACATGATGCCTCTACTGGGGTTCTCTGCCATGCAGACAACATGATGCCTCTACTGGGGTTCTCTCTGCCATTCAGACAACATGATGCCTCTACTGGGGTTCTCTCTGCCATTCAGACAACATGATGCCTCTACTGGGGTTCTCTCTGCCATGCAGACAACATGATGCCTCTACTGGGGTTCTCTCTGCCATTCAGACAACATGATGCCTCTACTGTGGTTCTCTCTGCCATTCAGACAACATGATGCCTCTACTGAGGTTCTCTCTGCCATTCAGACAACATGATGCCTCTACTGAGGTTCTCTCTGCCATGCAGACAACATGATGCCTCTACTGGGGTTCTCTCTGCCATGCAGACAACATGATGCCTCTACTGGGGTTCTCTCTGCCATTCAGACAACATGATGCCTCTACTGGGGTTCTCTCTGCCATTCAGACAACATGATGCCTCTACTGGGGTTCTCTCTGCCATGCAGACAACATGATGCCTCTACTGAGGTTCTCTCTGCCATGCAGACAACATAATACCTCTACTGGGGTTCTCTCTGCCATTCAGACAACATGATGCCTCTACTGTGGTTCTACATTTAATTTAGGAAACAATTTCAGTGTTTTGATTGACTGCCTCAGGTGAGATGTCACACGGAGAGAGAGAGAGAGAGAGAGAGAGAGAGAGAGAGAGAGAGAGAGAGAGAGAGAGAGAGAGAGAGAGAGAGAGAGAGAGACAGGGAGAGAGAGAGAGACAGAGAGAGAGAGACAGAGAGAGAGACAGAGAGTACATAGTTCAACCAACTAGAGGCTTCGCCAGCAAAAGTACTGTTTTTTTTACATTTTTTATTTAAAATTCTCCCTCCCTCACCGCTGCAGGGGCTTTAGAGTGGAATCCTAAATTAGACATGCCTGCTACCTGGCATTAAGAATGTCTGTGTCTGCAAGGAGAGTTAAAGGAGATAGGAGGGGTACTCTGGGGAGACAGGAGAGTTAAAGGAGATAGGAGGGGTACTCTGAGGAGACAGGAGAGTTAAAGGAGATAGGAGGGGTACTCTGGGGAGACAGGAGAGTTAAAGGAGATAGGAGGGGTACTCTGGGGAGACAGGAGAGTTAAAGGAGATAGGAGGGGTACTCTGGGGAGACAGGAGAGTTAAAGGAGATAGGAGGGGTACTCTGGGGAGACAGGGGAGTTAAAGGAGATAGGAGGGGTACTCTGGGGAGACAGGAGAGTTAAAGGAGATAGGAGGGGTACTCTGGGGAGACAGGAGAGTTAAAGGAGATAGGAGGGGTACTCTGGGGAGACAGGAGAGTTAAAGGAGATAGGAGGGGTACTCTGGGGAGACAGGAGAGTTAAAGGAGATAGGAGGGGTACTCTGGGGAGACAGGAGAGTTAAAGGAGATAGGAGGGGTACTCTGGGGAGACAGGGGAGTTAAAGGAGATAGGAGGGGTACTCTGGGGAGACAGGAGAGTTAAAGGAGATAGGAGGGGTACTCTGGGGAGACAGGGGAGTTAAAGGAGATAGGAGGGGTACTCTGGGGAGACAGGAGAGTTAAAGGAGATAGGAGGGGTACTCTGGGGAGACAGGAGAGTTAAAGGAGATAGGAGGGGTACTCTGGAGAGACAGGAGAGTTAAAGGAGATAGGAGGGGTACTCTGGGGAGACAGGAGAGTTAAAGGAGATAGGAGGGGTACTCTGGGGAGACAGGAGAGTTAAAGGAGATAGGAGGGGTACTCTGGGGAGACAGGAGAGTTAAAGGAGATAGGAGGGGTACTCTGGGGAGACAGGAGAGTTAGAGATAGGAGGGGTACTCTGGGGAGACAGGAGAGTTAGAGATAGGAGGGGTACTCTGGGGAGACAGGAGAGTTAGAGATAGGAGGGGTACTCTGGGGAGACAGGAGAGTTAAAGGAGATAGGAGGGGTACTCTGGGGAGACAGGGGAGTTAAAGGAGATAGGAGGGGTACTCTGAGGAGACAGGAGAGTTAAAGGAGATAGGAGGGGTACTCTGGGGAGACAGGAGAGTTAAAGGAGATAGGAGGGGTACTCTGTGGAGACAGGAGAGTTAAAGGAGATAGTTGGGGTACTCTGGGGAGACAGGAGAGTTAAAGGAGATAGGAGGGGTACTCTGGGGAGACAGGGGAGTTAAAGGAGATAGGAGGGGTACTCTGGGGAGACAGGAGAGTTAAAGGAGATAGGAGGGGTACTCTGGGGAGACAGGACAGTTAAAGGAGATAGGAGGGGTACTCTGGGGAGACAGGAGAGTTAAAGGAGATAGGAGGGGTACTCTGGGGAGACAGGAGAGTTAAAGGAGATAGGAGGGGTACTCTGGGGAGACAGGAGAGTTAAAGGAGATAGGAGGGGTACTCTGGGGAGACAGGAGAGTTAAAGGAGATAGGAGGGGTACTCTGGGGAGACAGGAGAGTTAAAGGAGATAGGAGGGGTACTCTGGGGAGACAGGAGAGTTAAAGGAGATAGGAGGGGTACTCTGGGGAGACAGGGGAGTTAAAGGAGATAGGAGGGGTACTCTGGGGAGACAGGAGAGTTAAAGGAGATAGGAGGGGTACTCTGGGGAGACAGGGGAGTTAAAGGAGATAGGAGGGGTACTCTGGGGAGACAGGAGAGTTAAAGGAGATAGGAGGGGTACTCTGGGGAGACAGGAGAGTTAAAGGAGATAGGAGGGGTACTCTGGAGAGACAGGAGAGTTAAAGGAGATAGGAGGGGTACTCTGGGGAGACAGGAGAGTTAAAGGAGATAGGAGGGGTACTCTGGGGAGACAGGAGAGTTAAAGGAGATAGGAGGGGTACTCTGGGGAGACAGGAGAGTTAAAGGAGATAGGAGGGGTACTCTGGGGAGACAGGAGAGTTAGAGATAGGAGGGGTACTCTGGGGAGACAGGAGAGTTAGAGATAGGAGGGGTACTCTGGGGAGACAGGAGAGTTAGAGATAGGAGGGGTACTCTGGGGAGACAGGAGAGTTAAAGGAGATAGGAGGGGTACTCTGGGGAGACAGGGGAGTTAAAGGAGATAGGAGGGGTACTCTGAGGAGACAGGAGAGTTAAAGGAGATAGGAGGGGTACTCTGGGGAGACAGGAGAGTTAAAGGAGATAGGAGGGGTACTCTGAGGAGACAGGAGAGTTAAAGGAGATAGATGGGGTACTCTGGGGAGACAGGAGAGTTAAAGGAGATAGGAGGGGTACTCTGGGGAGACAGGGGAGTTAAAGGAGATAGGAGGGGTACTCTGGGGAGACAGGAGAGTTAAAGGAGATAGGAGGGGTACTCTGGGGAGACAGGATAGTTA
Source organism: Oncorhynchus masou masou (assembly GCF_036934945.1). Lineage (NCBI taxonomy): Eukaryota > Metazoa > Chordata > Actinopteri > Salmoniformes > Salmonidae > Oncorhynchus > Oncorhynchus masou. The sequence goes on from NC_088235.1 coordinate 2,672,237, forward strand.
AAGGAGATAGGAGGGGTACTCTGGGGAGACAGGAGAGTTAAAGGAGATAGGAGGGGTACTCTGGGGAGACAGGGGAGTTAAAGGAGATAGGAGGGGTACTCTGGGGAGACAGGAGAGTTAAAGGAGATAGGAGGGGTACTCTGGGGAGACAGGAGAGTTAAAGGAGATAGGAGGGGTACTCTGGGGAGACAGGGGAGTTAAAGGAGATAGGAGGGGTACTCTGGGGAGACAGGAGAGTTAAAGGAGATAGGAGGGGTACTCTGGGGAGACAGGAGAGTTAAAGGAGATAGGAGGGGTACTCTGGGGAGACAGGGGAGTTAAAGGAGATAGGAGGGGTACTCTGGGGAGACAGGGGAGTTAAAGGAGATAGGAGGGGTACTCTGGGGAGACAGGGGAGTTAAAGGAGATAGGAGGGGTACTCTGGGGAGACAGGAGAGTTAAAGGAGATAGGAGGGGTACTCTGAGGAGACAGGAGAGTTAAAGGAGATAGGAGGGGTACTCTGGGGAGACAGGAGAGTTAAAGGAGATAGGAGGGGTACTCTGGGGAGACAGGAGAGTTAAAGGAGATAGGAGGGGTACTCTGGGGAGACAGGAGAGTTAAAGGAGATAGGAGGGGTACTCTGGGGAGACAGGGGAGTTAAAGGAGATAGGAGGGGTACTCTGGGGAGACAGGAGAGTTAAAGGAGATAGGAGGGGTACTCTGGGGAGACAGGAGAGTTAAAGGAGATAGGAGGGGTACTCTGGGGAGACAGGAGAGTTAAAGGAGATAGGAGGGGTACTCTGGGGAGACAGGAGAGTTAAAGGAGATAGGAGGGGTACTCTGGGGAGACAGGAGAGTTAAAGGAGATAGGAGGGGTACTCTGGGGAGACAGGGGAGTTAAAGGAGATAGGAGGGGTACTCTGGGGAGACAGGAGAGTTAAAGGAGATAGGAGGGGTACTCTGGGGAGACAGGGGAGTTAAAGGAGATAGGAGGGGTACTCTGGGGAGACAGGAGAGTTAAAGGAGATAGGAGGGGTACTCTGGGGAGACAGGAGAGTTAAAGGAGATAGGAGGGGTACTCTGGAGAGACAGGAGAGTTAAAGGAGATAGGAGGGGTACTCTGGGGAGACAGGAGAGTTAAAGGAGATAGGAGGGGTACTCTGGGGAGACAGGAGAGTTAAAGGAGATAGGAGGGGTACTCTGGGGAGACAGGAGAGTTAAAGGAGATAGGAGGGGTACTCTGGGGAGACAGGAGAGTTAGAGATAGGAGGGGTACTCTGGGGAGACAGGAGAGTTAGAGATAGGAGGGGTACTCTGGGGAGACAGGAGAGTTAGAGATAGGAGGGGTACTCTGGGGAGACAGGAGAGTTAAAGGAGATAGGAGGGGTACTCTGGGGAGACAGGGGAGTTAAAGGAGATAGGAGGGGTACTCTGAGGAGACAGGAGAGTTAAAGGAGATAGGAGGGGTACTCTGGGGAGACAGGAGAGTTAAAGGAGATAGGAGGGGTACTCTGAGGAGACAGGAGAGTTAAAGGAGATAGATGGGGTACTCTGGGGAGACAGGAGAGTTAAAGGAGATAGGAGGGGTACTCTGGGGAGACAGGGGAGTTAAAGGAGATAGGAGGGGTACTCTGGGGAGACAGGAGAGTTAAAGGAGATAGGAGGGGTACTCTGGGGAGACAGGACAGTTAAAGGAGATAGGAGGGGTACTCTGGGGAGACAGGAGAGTTAAAGGAGATAGGAGGGGTACTCTGGGGAGACAGGAGAGTTAAAGGAGATAGGAGGGGTACTCTGGGGAGACAGGAGAGTTAAAGGAGATAGGAGGGGTACTCTGGGGAGACAGGAGAGTTAAAGGAGATAGGAGGGGTACTCTGGGGAGACAGGAGAGTTAAAGGAGATAGGAGGGGTACTCTGGGGAGACAGGAGAGTTAAAGGAGATAGGAGGGGTACTCTGGGGAGACAGGGGAGTTAAAGGAGATAGGAGGGGTACTCTGGGGAGACAGGAGAGTTAAAGGAGATAGGAGGGGTACTCTGGGGAGACAGGGGAGTTAAAGGAGATAGGAGGGGTACTCTGGGGAGACAGGAGAGTTAAAGGAGATAGGAGGGGTACTCTGGGGAGACAGGAGAGTTAAAGGAGATAGGAGGGGTACTCTGGAGAGACAGGAGAGTTAAAGGAGATAGGAGGGGTACTCTGGGGAGACAGGAGAGTTAAAGGAGATAGGAGGGGTACTCTGGGGAGACAGGAGAGTTAAAGGAGATAGGAGGGGTACTCTGGGGAGACAGGAGAGTTAAAGGAGATAGGAGGGGTACTCTGGGGAGACAGGAGAGTTAAAGGAGATAGGAGGGGTACTCTGGGGAGACAGGAGAGTTAAAGGAGATAGGAGGGGTACTCTGGGGAGACAGGAGAGTTAAAGGAGATAGGAGGGGTACTCTGGGGAGACAGGAGAGTTAGAGATAGGAGGGGTACTCTGGGGAGACAGGAGAGTTAGAGATAGGAGGGGTACTCTGGGGAGACAGGAGAGTTAGAGATAGGAGGGGTACTCTGGGGAGACAGGAGAGTTAAAGGAGATAGGAGGGGTACTCTGGGGAGACAGGGGAGTTAAAGGAGATAGGAGGGGTACTCTGAGGAGACAGGAGAGTTAAAGGAGATAGGAGGGGTACTCTGGGGAGACAGGAGAGTTAAAGGAGATAGGAGGGGTACTCTGAGGAGACAGGAGAGTTAAAGGAGATAGATGGGGTACTCTGGGGAGACAGGAGAGTTAAAGGAGATAGGAGGGGTACTCTGGGGAGACAGGGGAGTTAAAGGAGATAGGAGGGGTACTCTGGGGAGACAGGAGAGTTAAAGGAGATAGGAGGGGTACTCTGGGGAGACAGGATAGTTAAAGGAGATAGGAGGGGTACTCTGGGGAGACAGGAGAGTTAAAGGAGATAGGAGGGGTACTCTGGGGAGACAGGGGAGTTAAAGGAGATAGGAGGGGTACTCTGGGGAGACAGGAGAGTTAAAGGAGATAGGAGGGGTACTCTGGGGAGACAGGAGAGTTAAAGGAGATAGGAGGGGTACTCTGGGGAGACAGGGGAGTTAAAGGAGATAGGAGGGGTACTCTGGGGAGACAGGAGAGTTAAAGGAGATAGGAGGGGTACTCTGGGGAGACAGGAGAGTTAAAGGAGATAGGAGGGGTACTCTGGGGAGACAGGGGAGTTAAAGGAGATAGGAGGGGTACTCTGGGGAGACAGGGGAGTTAAAGGAGATAGGAGGGGTACTCTGGGGAGACAGGGGAGTTAAAGGAGATAGGAGGGGTACTCTGGGGAGACAGGAGAGTTAAAGGAGATAGGAGGGGTACTCTGGGGAGACAGGAGAGTTAAAGGAGATAGGAGGGGTACTCTGGGGAGACAGGAGAGTTAAAGGAGATAGGAGGGGTACTCTGGGGAGACAGGAGAGTTAAAGGAGATAGGAGGGGTACTCTGGGGAGACAGGGGAGTTAAAGGAGATAGGAGGGGTACTCTGGGGAGACAGGGGAGTTAAAGGAGATAGGAGGGGTACTCTGGGGAGACAGGGGAGTTAAAGGAGATAGGAGGGGTACTCTGTGGAGACAGGAGAGTTAAAGGAGATAGGAGGGGTACTCTGGGGAGACAGGGGAGTTAAAGGAGATAGGAGGGGTACTCTGGGGAGACAGGGGAGTTAAAGGAGATAGGAGGGGTACTCTGAGGAGACAGGAGAGTTAAAGGAGATAGGAGGGGTACTCTGGGGAGACAGGAGAGTTAAAGGAGATAGGAGGGGTACTCTGGGGAGACAGGAGAGTTAAAGGAGATAGGAGGGGTACTCTGGGGAGACAGGAGAGTTAAAGGAGATAGGAGGGGTACTCTGGGGAGACAGGAGAGTTAAAGGAGATAGGAGGGGTACTCTGGGGAGACAGGAGAGTTAAAGGAGATAGGAGGGGTACTCTGGGGAGACAGGAGAGTTAAAGGAGATAGGAGGGGTACTCTGGGGAGACAGGAGAGTTAAAGGAGACAGGAGGGGTACTCTGGGGAGACAGGAGAGTTAAAGGAGATAGGAGGGGTACTCTGGGGAGACAGGAGAGTTAAAGGAGATAGGAGGGGTACTCTGAGGAGACAGGAGAGTTAAAGGAGATAGGAGGGGTACTCTGGGGAGACAGGAGAGTTAAAGGAGATAGGAGGGGTACTCTGGAGAGACAGGAGAGTTAAAGGAGATAGGAGGGGTACTCTGGGGAGACAGGAGAGTTAAAGGAGATAGGAGGGGTACTCTGGGGAGACAGGAGAGTTAAAGGAGATAGGAGGGGTACTCTGGGGAGACAGGAGAGTTAGAGATAGGAGGGGTACTCTGGGGAGACAGGAGAGTTAGAGATAGGAGGGGTACTCTGGGGAGACAGGAGAGTTAAAGGAGATAGGAGGGGTACTCTGGGGAGACAGGAGAGTTAAAGGAGATAGGAGGGGTACTCTGGGGAGACAGGAGAGTTAAAGGAGATAGGAGGGGTACTCTGGGGAGACAGGGGAGTTAAAGGAGATAGGAGGGGTACTCTGGGGAGACAGGAGAGTTAAAGGAGATAGGAGGGGTACTCTGGGGAGACAGGAGAGTTAGAGATAGGAGGGGTACTCTGCGGAGACAGGAGAGTTAAAGGAGATAGGAGGGGTACTCTGGAGAGACAGGAGAGTTAAAGGAGATAGGAGAGTTAACTCCTCACAGTTTGCAGCATCGTAAATAGCGACCAGGATGGTGTCCCAAACAGCACCCCATAAGGCTCTGGTCTAAAGTAGTGCACTATATATAGGGAATAGGGTGCAATAGAGCCTTGGTCTAAAGTAGTGCACTACATAGGGAATAGGGTGCCATAGGGTCCTGGTCTAAAGTAGTGCACTATATAGGGAATAGGGTGCCATAGGGTACTGGTCTAAAGTAGTGCACTACATAGGGAATAGGGTGCCATAGGGTACTGGTCTAAAGTAGTGCACTATATAGGGAATAGAGATCCAAACTAGTTCAGTGTTTTGAAGTAATGTGGGAGTTAGAGAGGCGCTAATTTGGTTGGTGACAGACTTACGTTCTACCAATGTCTCAGCGTCGACGTACGGACACACACACACACACACACGCACGCACACGCACGCACATGCTAGCAGGCACGCAAGCACACGCACACACACGCACGCACATGCTAGCAGGCACGCAAGCACACGCACACACACACACACACGCACGCACGCACGCACACACACGCACACACACAAACTCACACACACACACACGCACGCACACAAACGCGCACACACGCACACGCACATGCACACACACACACACACAAACGCACACACACACACGCACACACAAAGGCACACTCACGCACACACACAAACGCGCACACAAACACACACACAAACGCGCATACACACACACACAAACGCGCATACACACACACAGCAAACGCGCATACACACACACACACACACACACACACACACACACACACACACACACACACACACACACACACACACACACACACACACACACACAATAGTCTACTATATCACAGAATGATAATCGTGTTATAACAACAGCCCTGGTAATGTAGGTCGCTCTGTTCTACACCGTTCTGATTAAGGATGTGTCACGCCCTGATCTGTCTTCATACCTTCACTCTGTAATCCAGGCAGTGTGTTGGTCCAGTGTGGTCCCCTTGCATTGCTGATTCTGGCATAGATTAGCATAGCCTGTAAAGAATTGTTGTGATCACTAATACAGGCTATACTAATTAAAGCCAGAATCATCAAACCTTTCTTCGAAACGTCTTCTCTCAGCAGCTCTTCTTCAGTGCAGATTTACTAAATACAATGTGGACTTTAGATCCAAACAAATGTGACATTGACATGAGTGGAAAAAACGGTTTGTTTTCTATACAAATGCTGAAGACAAAACATTAGCTGAACTAATTGGAAATGTAGGTTCTAGCTTTTCTATGTTTCAGAACGTTGTTCTTGAGAAGAGGAGGGGCAGGAGGGGGGAAGAGGAGGGGTAGGGGTGGGAGGGGAGAAGAGGAGGGGTAGGGGTGGGAGAGGAGAAGAGGAGGAGAAGGGGTGGGAGGGGAGGGGAGAAGAGGAGGGGTAGGGGTGGGAGGGGAGAAGAGGAGGGGTAGGGGTGGGAGGGGAGAAGAGGAGAAGAGGAGGGGTATGGGTGGGAGGGGGAGAAGAGGAGGAGTAGGGGTGGGAGAGGAGAAGAGGAGGGGTAGGGGTGGGAGGGGAGAAGAGGAGGGGTAGGGGTGGGAGAGGAGAAGAGGAGGGGCAGGGGTGGGAGGGGGAGAAGAGGAGGGGTAGGAGGGAAGAAGAGGAGGGGTAGGGGTGGGAGGAGAGAAGAGGAGGGGTAGGGGGTGGGAGGAGAGAAGAGGAGGGGTAGGGGTGGGAGGAGAGAAGAGGAGGGGCAGGGGTGGGAGGGGGAGAAGAGGAGGGGTAGGAGGGAAGAAGAGGAGGGGTAGGGGTGGGAGGAGAGAAGAGGAGGGGTAGGGGTGGGAGGGAAGAAGAGGAGGGGTAAGGGTGGGAGGGGAGAAGAGGAGGGGTAGGGGTGGGAGGGAAGAAGAGGAGGGGTAGGGGTGGGAGGGAAGAAGAAGAGGGGAAGGGGTGGGAGGGAAGAAGAGGAGGGGAAGGGGTGGGAGGGGGAAGAGGAGGGGTAGGGGTGGGAGGGAAGAAGAGGAGGGGTAAGGGTGGGAGGGGAGAAGAGGAGGGGTAGGGGTGGGAGGGAAGAAGAGGAGGGGTAGGAGTGGGAAGAGAAACGAGGGGAGAGGAGATGAAGGGAGAGGAGACGAGGGGAGAGGAGATGAAGGGAGAGGAGATGAGGGGAGAGGAGATGAAGGGAGAGGAGACGAGGGGAAAGGAGATGAGAAGCAAACTAATAAGAAGTAAAGGAAAGGATGAAGATGAAAATAGATTCTGCTGACAAACCAGAATTCAACATCTAACAGGACCTGTCATGCTGGCCAGGAACCAATGGCTCCTTTTCATCTGCCTTGCTGTGCTGCAGGCCGTGCCAACGATGGGGGCACATTGCCTTTCTGGGCTGGCCAGCACACACACACTGCCACACCTCTCTCGCTGGGCAGACAGTCACACACACACACTGCCACACCTCTCTAGCTGGGCAGACAGTCACACACACACACTGCCACTCCTCTCTCGCTGGGCAGACAGTCACACACACACATTGCCACACCTCTCTCGCTGGGCAGACAGTCACACACACACACTGCCACACCTCTCTCGCTGGGCAGACAGTCACACACACACACTGCCACACCTCTCTCGCTGGGCAGACAGTCACACACACACACTGCCACACCTCTCTCGCTGGGCAGACAGTCACACACACACACTGCCACACCTCTCTCGCTGGGCAGACAGTCACACACACACACTGCCACACCTCTCTCACTGGGCAGACAGTCACACACACACACTGCCACTCCTCTCTCGCTGGGCAGACAGTCACACACACACACTGCCACACCTCTCTCGCTGGGCAGACAGTCACACACACACACTGCCACACCTCAGGTATTGTAGTTTGTAGGTGAGGATACAACAGGTATTGTAGTTTGTAGGTGAGGATACAACAGGTATTGTAGTTTGTAGGTGAGGATACAACAGGTATTGTAGTTTGTAGGTGAGGATACAACAGGTATTGTAGTTTGTAGGTGAGGATACAACAGTTATTGTAGTTTGTAGGTGAGGATACAACAGGTATTTTAGTTTGTAGGTGAGAGTACAACAGGTATTGTAGTTTGTAGGTGAGGATACAACAGGTATTTTAGTTTGTAGGTGAGGATACAACAGGTATTGTAGTTTGTAGGTGAGAGTACAACAGGTATTGTAGTTTGTAGGTGAGGATACAACCGGTATTGTAGTTTGTAGGTGAGAGTACAACAGGTATTGTAGTTTGTAGGTGAGAGTACAACAGGTATTGGCTATGAACAACCCAGTTTGTAGGACAGGATAAAACTGGTAGTGTCTATGCTGTGGAATCAGTCATGATTCACACAGTGTTCCTGAACAGGCTACATAACTGCTGCCTCACTAATGATACAGAACCAAGCCTCAGAACAAACACAGATGTCCATGTGTGTGTGTTTGCGTTTCCGTGCGTGTGCACGCTGATGCCTGTGACAGTGGAGGCTGCTGAACGGGAGGACGGCTCATCATAAGGGGCGGAGCCCACGGGATGGCATGAAACAGATGGAAACCACGGAAACCGTGTGTTTGATGTATGTGACACCACTCCACTGATTCCACTCCACAAGCCGGTGCTCTGCCACCTCCAGAGCTTTTAGGAAATTGTGTACGAGAGAAGGACACGACCAACGTTCCCACAAAGCTGCACGTGTGTGTGAGTATGTAGTAGCCCCAAGACTGTCGCTCAGTAGCCCCAAGACTGCCGCTCAGTAGCCCCAAGACTGCCGCTCAGTAGCCCCAAGACTGCCGCTCAGTAGCCCCAAGACTGCCGCTCAGTAGCCCTAAGACTGCCGCTCAGTAGCCCCAAGACTGCCGCTCAGCTCCCTCAAGACTGCCTCTCAATTCCCCCAAGACTGTCGCTCAGTAGCCCCAAGACTGCCGCTCAGTAGCCCCAAGACTGCCGCTCAGTTCCCCCAAGACTGCCGCTCAGTAGCCCCAAGACTGCCGCTCAGTAGCCCCAAGACTGCCGCTCAGTAGCCCCAAGACTGCCGCTCAGTAGCCCCAAGACTGCAGCTCAGTAGCCCCAAGACTGCCGCTCAGTAGCCCCAAGACTGCCGCTCAGTAGCCCCAAGACTGCCGCTCAGTAGCCCCAAGACTGCCGCTCAGTAGCCCCAAGACTGCCGCTCAGTTCCCTCAAGACTGCCGCTCAGTAGCCCCAAGACTGCCGCTCAGTAGCCCCAAGACTGCCGCTCAGTTCCCTCAAGACTGCCGCTCAGTAGCCCCAAGACTGCCGCTCAGTAGCCCCAAGACTGCCGCTCAGTAGCCCTAAGACTGCCGCTCAGTAGCCCCAAGACTGCCGCTCAGCTCCCTCAAGACTGCCTCTCAATTCCCCCAAGACTGTCGCTCAGTAGCCCCAAGACTGCCGCTCAGTAGCCCCAAGACTGCCGCTCAGTTCCCCCAAGACTGCCGCTCAGTAGCCCCAAGACTGCCGCTCAGTAGCCCCAAGACTGCCGCTCAGTAGCCCCAAGACTGCCGCTCAGTAGCCCCAAGACTGCCGCTCAGTAGCCCCAAGACTGCCGCTCAGTAGCCCCAAGACTGCCGCTCAGTAGCCCCAAGACTGCCGCTCAGTTCCCCCAAGACTGCCGCTCAGTAGCCCCAAGACTGCCGCTCAGTAGCCCCAAGACTGCCGCTCAGTAGCCCCAAGACTGCCGCTCAGTAGCCCCAAGACTGCCGCTCAGTAGCCCCAAGACTGCCGCTCAGTAGCCCCAAGACTGTCGCTCAGTTCCCTCAAGACTGCCGCTCAGTAGCCCCAAGACTGCCGCTCAGTAGCCCCAAGACTGCCGCTCAGTTCCCACAAGACTGCCGCTCAGTAGCCCCAAGACTGCCGCTCAGTAGCCCCAAGACTGCCGCTCAGTAGCCCCAAGACTGCCGCTCAGTAGCCCCAAGACTGCCGCTCAGTAGCCCCAAGACTGCCGCTCAGCTCCCTCAAGACTGCCGCTCAGTAGCCCCAAGACTGCCGCTCAGTAGCCCCAAGACTGCCGCGCAGTAGCCCCAAGACTGCCGCTCAGTAGCCCCAAGACTGCCACGCAGTAGCCCCAAGACTGCCGCTCAGTAGCCCCAAGACTGCCGCTCAGCTCCCTCAAGACTGCCTCTCAGTTCCCCCAAGACTGTCAGAGATCAATCCTGTAGTAGAGATCAGTCCTCTAGAGATCAGTCCTGTAATAGAGATCAGTCCTGTAGTAGAGATCAGTCCTGTAGTAGAGATCAGTCCTCTAGAGATCAGTCCTGTAATAGAGATCAGTCCTGTAGTAGAGATCAGTCCTGTAGTAGAGATCAGTCCTGTAGAGATCAGTCCTGTAGAGATCAGTCCTGTAGTAGAGATCAGTCCTGTAGAGATCAGTCCTGTAGAGATCAGTCCTGGAGTAGAGATCAGTCCTGTAGTAGAGATCAGTCCTGTAGAGATCAGTCCTGTAGAGATCAGTCCTGTAGTAGAGATCAGTCCTGTAGAGATCAGTCCTGTAGTAGAGATCAGTCCTTAGAGATCAGTCCTGTAGAGATCAGTCCTGTAGTAGAGATCAGTCCTGTAGAGATCAGTCCTGTAGTAGAGATCAGTCCTGTAGAGACCAGTCTTGTAGTAGAGATCAGTCCTGTAGAGATCAGTCTTGTAGTAGAGATCAGTCCTGTAGAGATCAGTCCTGTAGTAGAGATCAGTCCTGTAGAGATCAGTCCTATAGAGATCAGTCCTTAGAGATCAGTCCTGTAGAGATCAGTCCTGTAGTAGAGATCAGTCCTGTAGAGATCAGTCCTGTAGAGATCAGTCCTGTAGTAGAGATCAGTCCTGTAGAGATCAGTCCTGTAGTAGAGATCAGTCCTGTAGAGATCAGTCCTGTAGAGATCAGTCTTGTAGTAGAGATCAGTCCTGTAGAGATCAGTCCTGTAGTAGAGATCAGTCCTGTAGAGATCAGTCTGGTAGTAGAGATCAGTCCTGTAGTAGAGATCAGTCCTGTAGAGATCAGTCCTGTAGAGATCAGTCCTTAGAGATCAGTCCTGTAGAGATCAGTCTTGTAGTAGAGATCAGTCCTGTAGAGATCAGTCCTGTAGAGATCAGTCCTGTAGTAGAGATCAGTCCTGTAGAGATCAGTCCTGTAGTAGAGATCAGTCCTGTAGAGATCAGTCCTGTAGAGATCAGTCCTGTAGAGATCAGTCTTGTAGTAGAGATCAGTCCTGTAGAGATCAGTCCTGTAGTAGAGATCAGTCCTGTAGAGATCAGTCTTGTAGTAGAGATCAGTCCTGTAGAGATCAGTCCTGTAGAGATCAGTCCTGTAGAGATCAGTCTTGTAGTAGAGATCAGTCCTGTAGAGATCAGTCTTGTAGTAGAGATCAGTCCTGTAGAGATCAGTCTTGTAGTAGAGATCAGTCCTGTAGAGATCAGTCCTGTAGTAGAGATCAGTCCTGTAGAGATCAGTCTTGTAGTAGAGATCAGTCCTGTAGAGATCAGTCCTTAGAGATCAGTCCTGTAGAGATCAGTCTTGTAGTAGAGATCAGTCCTGTAGTAGAGATCAGTCCTGTAGAGATCAGTCCTGTAGAGATCAGTCCTGTAGTAGAGATCAGTCCTGTAGAGATCAGTCCTGTAGTAGAGATCAGTCCTGTAGAGATCTGTCTTGTAGTAGAGATCAGTCCTGTAGAGATCAGTCCTGTAGAGATCAGTCTTGTAGTAGAGATCAGTCCTGTAGAGATCAGTCCTGTAGTAGAGATCAGTTCCTTAGAGATCAGTCCTGTAGTAGAGATCAGTCCTGTAGAGATCAGTCTTGTAGTAGAGATCAGTCCTGTAGAGATCAGTCCTGTAGTAGAGATCAGTTCCTTAGAGATCAGTCCTGTAGAGATCAGTCCTGTAGTAGAGATCAGTCCTGTAGAGATCAGTCCTGTAGAGATCAGTCTTGTAGTAGAGATCAGTCCTGTAGAGATCAGTCCTGTAGTAGAGATCAGTCCTCTATAGATCAGTCCTGTAGAGATCAGTCCTGTAGAGATCAGTCCTGTAGAGATCAGTCTTGTAGTAGAGGTCAGTCCTGTAGAGATCAGTCCTGTAGAGATCAGTCTTGTAGTAGAGATCAGTCCTGTAGTAGAGATCAGTCCTGTAGTAGAGATCAGTCCTGTAGAGATCAGTCCTGTAGAGATCAGTCCTGTAGTAGAGATCAGTCCTGTAGTAGAGATCAGTCCTGTAGTAGAGATCAGTCCTTGGAGATCAGTCCTGTAGAGATCAGTCTTGTAGTAGAGATCAGTCCTTAGAGATCAGTCCTGTAGAGATCAGTCTTGTAGTAGAGATCAGTCCTGTAGAGATCAGTCCTGTAGTAGAGATCAGTCCTGTAGAGATCAGTCCTGTAGAGATCAGTCTTGTAGTAGAGATCAGTCCTGTAGAGATCAGTCCTGTAGTAGAGATCAGTCCTGTAGAGATCAGTCCTGTAGAGATCAGTCCTGTAGTTCTCTCTGTCGTCTTTTCTGCTCACGAACTAACAGGATTATTTAGCTCAATGGCATAGTAGCTACACACGTAATGGAGATTATGTGAACAGCTGACCTGGACACAGCAAAACAGATTAACAGCCATGGAGATGGTGGGATGTCCTTATATGGACATCATACATCACAGCAATGTTCCCTCTAAACTAGTCACATGACCTCCCCTCAGACTTCTCCTCAGAGGAAATATGAGCCTGGGCAGAGGAAGCAGGAGATTGAACTTCACTCAACTTTCTCCAGTGTTCCCCTTTAGTTAACACTGTCAACATTTGTCTCTACTGTGGACTTGTGATCAAATCAATTCAATATTAGCCTCTTTCAATCTAATATACTGCAACAAGTCAGGAGCAGCGCTCCTAGTGGCCGGGGACTTTAATGCAGGCAAACTTAAATCAGTTTTACCAAATTTCTACCAGCATGTCACCTGTGAAACCTCTAGACTAAAGAAAAACTCTAGACTACCTTTACTCCACACACAGAGATGCGTACAAAGCTCTCCCTCGCCCTCCATTTGGAAAATCTGACCATAATTCTATCCTCCTGATTGCTGCTTACAAGCGAAAACTAAAGCAGGAAGCACCCGTGACGAGATCAATACGGAAGTGGTCAGATGAAGTGGATGCTACGCTACAGGATTGTTTTGCAGCCCAGACTGGAATATGTTCCGGGACTAATCCAATGGCATTGAGGAGTACACTACCACTGTCACTGGCTTCATCTGCCTTGAGCTAAATGCTAGAGCTGCCGCTTTCTAGGAGAGGGTACGCTTGTAAGATATCCAGCTATGCCATTCAGACGAACCATCAAACAGGCAAAGCGTCAATACAGGCTTAAGATTGGATCCTACTACATCGGCTCTGACGCTCGGCGGATGTGGCAGGGCTTGAAAACTATTACGGACTACAAAGGGAAACCCAGCCATGAGCTGCCCAGTGACGCGAGCCTACCAGACGAGCTACATGTTTTTATGCTCACTTTGAGGCAAGCAACACTGAAGCATGCAGAGAGCACCAGCTGTTCCGGGCGACTGTGTGATCACACTCTCCGTAGTCGATGTGAGCAAGACCTTTCAACAGGTCAACATTCACAAAGCCGTGGGGCCAGGCGGATTACAGTCAGACGGATTGTACTAAAAGAGTCAACCATAGTCCCTGTGCCAAAGAAAGCGGAGGTAACCTGCCTAAATTATTTCCGCCCCGTAGCACTCACGTCAGTAGCCATGAAATGCTTTGAAAGGATGGTCATGACTCATGTCAACAGCATCCTCCCGGATACCCTAGACCCACTTCAAAATCGCATACCGCCCCAACAGATCCACAGATGACACAATCTCTATTGCACTCCACACTGCCCACTCCCACCAGGACCTGAACAAAAGGAACACCTACAGTATGTGAGAATACTGTTAATTGACAACAGTTCAGCGTTCAACACAATAGTGCCCACAAAGCTCATCACTAAGTTTAGGACCCTGGGACTAAACACCTACGTCTGCAATTGGATCCTGGACTTCCTGACAGGCCGCCCCCAGGTGGTAAGGGTAGGCAACAACACTTATTAACTTAAAGCAGGTACAGCCTCAGTGTTCACAGTAAAACTGTAACTTAAAGCAGGTACAGCCTCAGTGTTCACAGTAAAACTAACATAAAGTGGGTACAGCCTCAGTGTTCACAGTAAAACTGTAACTTAAAGCAGGTACAGCCTCAGTGTTCACAGTAAAACTGTAACTTAAAGCAGGTACAGCCTCAGTGTTCACAGTAAAACTAACATAAAGTGGGTACAGCCTCAGTGTTCACAGTAAAACTGTAACTTAAAGCAGGTACAGCCTCAGTGTTCACAGTAAAACTGTAACTTAAAGTGGGTACAGCCTCAGTGTTCACAGTAAAACTAACCTAAAGTGGGTACAGCCTCAGTGTTCACAGTAAACTGTAACTTAAAGTGGGTACAGCCTCAGTGTTCACAGTAAAACTAACATAAAGCAGGTACAGCCTCAGTGTTCACAGTAAAACTAACATAAAGTGGGTACAGCCTCAGTGCTCACAGTAAAACTGTAACCTAAAGTGGGTACAGCCTCAGTGCTCACAGTAAAACTGTAACCTAAAGTGGGTACAGCCTCAGTGCTCACAGTAAAACTGTAACTTAAAGCAGGTACAGCCTCAGTGTTCACAGTAAAACTGTAACTTAAAGCAGGTACAGCCTCAGTGCTCACAGTAAAACTGTAACTTAAAGTGGGTACAGCCTCAGTGTTCACAGTAAAACTGTAACTTAAAGCAGGTACAGCCTCAGTGTTCACAGTAAAACTGTAACTTAAAGCAGGTAGAGCCTCAGTGTTCACAGTAAAACTGTAACTTAAAGCAGGTACAGCCTCAGTGCTCACAGTAAAACTGTAACTTAAAGCAGGTACAGCCTCAGTGTTCACAGTAAAACTGTAACTTAAAGTGGGTACAGCCTCAGTGTTCACAGTAAAACTGTAACTTAAAGCAGGTACAGCCTCAGTGTTCACAGTAAAACTGTAACTTAAAGCAGGTAGAGCCTCAGTGTTCACAGTAAAACTGTAACCTAAAGTGGGTAGAGCCTCAGTGTTCACAGTAAAACTGTAACTTAAAGCAGGTACAGCCTCAGTGTTCACAGTAAAACTGTAACTTAAAGTGGGTACAGCCTCAGTGCTCACAGTAAAACTGTAACTTAAAGTGGGTAGAGCCTCAGTGTTCACAGTAAAACTGTAACTTAAAGTGGGTACAGCCTCAGTGTTCACAGTAAAACTGTAACTTAGTGGGTAGAGCCTCAGTGTTCACAGTAAAACTGTAACTTAGTGGGTAGAGCCTCAGTGTTCACAGTAAAACTGTAACTTAGTGGGTAGAGCCTCAGTGTTCACAGTAAAACTGTAACTTAAAGCAGATACAGCCTCAGTGTTCACAGTAAAACTGTAACCTAAAGTGGGTACAGCCTCAGTGTTCACAGTAAAACTGTAACTTAGTGGGTAGAGCCTCAGTGTTCACAGTAAAACTGTAACTTAAAGCAGATACAGCCTCAGTGTTCACAGTAAAACTGTAACTTAAAGTGGGTACAGCCTCAGTGTTCACAGGAAACGCACCCCCTTTTCACAATGTTCAAGTATGAGCTCAGCACCCCCCCCCCCGAAAAGTGGAATTGAACATCTGGACACAGCACGCTAGATGAACAGCCATAGAGATGCTGGGATGTCCTAACATGGTCATGACTTCATCATACATATGAGCCTAGTGGGTCCTTTCTATTGTACACTGAGAAAGGGTCTCTGCTGTCGGTAAATAGACAAGGCCTGTTCCTCACTCAGTCAGACAAGATCCAATGGTATAGAGAGTCCCAAATGGCACAACATTACCTATGTAGAGCCCAGGGCTCTGGTCAACAGTAGTGTTCTATATAGGGAATAGGGCTCTGGTCAACAGTAGTTTTCTATATAGGGAATAGGGCTCTGGTCAACAGTAGTGTTCTATATAGGGAATAGGGCTCTGGTCAACAGTAGTGTTCTATATAGGGAATAGGGCTCTGGTCAACAGTAGTGTTCTATATAGGGAATAGGGCCCTGTATATAGGGAATAGGGCCCTGGTCAACAGTAGTGTTCTATATAGGGAATAGGGCCCTGGTCAACAGTAGTGTTCTATATAGGGAATAGGGCCCTGGTCAACAGTAGTGTTCTATATAGGGAATAGGGCCCTGGTCAACAGTAGTGTTCTATATAGGGAATAGCGCTCTGGTCAACAGTAGTGTTCTATATAGGGAATAAGGCTGTAGTATACAGTAGTGCACTATATAGCTCCATGGCTCCATGTGGAACACAGCGACAGCTTAATTCACATGTCTGTGTTTTGGCAGCACCACAGCACCTAAACACCGTCATGTCAAGCTCTCATTGTGGAGACACTCAGAGAAGGACATGTCTTGAAAATATCAGCGTCTATGAGAAGTGTGTGGTGTGTGGTGTGTGTGTGTGTGTGTGTGTATAGGTAGCTAGTTGAAGGTCTTTATTACCATGTAGGTTGCATTTAAATAATGTTTTGTTAATATACACACATCAGAGACTCTCAGACATAGAGGTAAGAAGTAGAATGTAATTTAGGGGGGGGGGGGGGTTGTCCGTCATCTACTAAGACAGTCGTTGGGTCTGAGATGGATGGAGAAATGGATGGAGAGATGGATGGAGATATGGATGGAGATGGATGGAGAGATGGATGGAGACATGGATGGAGAGATGGATGGAGATATGTATGGAGATATGGATGGAGATGGATGGAGAGATGGATGGAGAGATGGATGGAGAGATGGATGGAGACATGGATGGAGGGATGGAGAGATGGATGGAGATGGATGGAGAGATGGATGGAGACATGGATGGAGAGATGGATGGAGGGATGGAGAGATGGATGGAGAGATGGATGGAGATGGATGGAGAGATGGATGGAGATGGATGGAGATGGATGGAGACATGGATGGAGAGATGGATGGAGAGATGGATGGAGACATGGATGGAGAGATGGATGGAGAGATGGATGGAGAGATGGATGGATGCCAATACACCAGGAGAGAAGCAGATAGGTACGTCCTTCTTAACATAACAAGCCACGAATTAGCATTTTAACCATATGGTGAGAAGATGTTGTAATTGACATGTTAATTTATTTCACTTCAGGGCGATCCACCCATCCCATCTCTCTCTATCATTGTGTTTGTGCAGCTGAGATTGTGGGTTTCTTGGACCAATTCCCTCCCAGGTAGGGAGCGACTCTCGTCAGGTAGGGAGCGACTCTCGTCAGGTAGGGAGCGACTCTCGTCAGGTAGGGAGCGACTCTCGTCAGGTAGGGAGAGACCCCCGTCAGGTAGGGAGCGACTCTCGTCAGGTAGGGAGCGACTCTCGTCAGGTAGGGAGCGACTCTCGTCAGGTAGGGTGCGATTCTCGTCAGGTAGGGAGCGACTCTCGTCAGGTAGGGAGCGACTCATTGTGGAGACACTCAGAGAAGGACATGTCTTGAAAATATCAGCGTCTATGAGAAGTGTGTGGTGTGTGTGTGTGTGTGTGTGTGTGTGTGTGTGTGTGTGTGTGTGTGTGTGTGTGTGTGTGTGTGTGTATATAGGTGGCTAGTTGAAGGTCTTTATTACCATGTAGGTTACATTTAAATAATGTTTTGTTAATATACACACATAAGAGACTCTCAGACATAGAGGTAAGAAGTAGAATGTAATTTAGGGGGGGGGGGGTTGTCCGTCATCTACTAAGACAGTCGTTGGGTCTGAGATGGATGGAGAGATTGATGGAGACATATATGGAGAGATGGATGGAGATGGATGGAGAGATGGATGGAGAGATGGATGGAGATGGATGGAGATGGATGGAGAAATGGATGGAGAGATGGATGGAGATATGTATGGAGATGGATGGAGAGATGGATGGAGAGATGGATGGAGATATGTATGGAGATGGATGGAGAGATGGATGGAGAGATGGATGGAGAGATGGATGGAGACATGGATGGAGAGATGGATGGAGAGATGGATGGAGAGATGGATGGAGATGGATGGAGAGATGGATGGAGATGGATGGAGACATGGATGGAGAGATGGATGGAGAGATGGATGGAGATGGATGGAGAGATGGATGGAGACATGGATGGAGAGATGGATGGAGAGATGGATGGATGCCAATACACCAGGAGAGAAGCAGATAGGTACGTCCTTCTTAACATAACAAGCCACGAATTAGCATTTTAACCATATGGTGAGAAGATGTTGTAATTGACATGTTAATTTATTTCACTTCAGGGCGATCCACCCATCCCATCTCTCTCTATCATTGTGTTTGTGCAGCTGAGATTGTGGGTTTCTTGGACCAATTCCCTCCCAGGTAGGGAGCGACTCTCGTCAGGTAGGGAGCGACTCTCGTCAGGTAGGGAGCGACTCCCGTCAGGTAGGGAGCGACTCTCGTCAGGTAGGGAGCGACTCTCGTCAGGTAGGGAGCGACTCTCGTCAGGTAGGGAGCGACACCCGTCAGGTAGGGAGCGACTCTCGTCAGGTAGGGAGCGACTCTCGTCAGGTAGGGAGCGACTCTCGTCAGGTAGGGAGCGACTCTCGTCAGATAGGGAGCGACTCTCGTCAGGTAGGAGCGACTCGTCAGGTAGGGAGCGACTCTCGTCAGGTAGGGAGCGACTCTCGTCAGGTAGGGAGCGACTCCCGTCAGGTAGGGAGCGACTCCCGTCAGGTAGGGAGCGACTCTCGTCAGGTAGGGAGCGACCCCCGTCAGGTAGGGAGCGACCCCCGTCAGGTAGGGAGCGACCCTCGTCAGGTAGGGAGCGACTCTCGTCAGGTAGGGAGCGACTCTCGTCAGGTAGGGAGCGACTCTCGTCAGGTAGGGAGCGACTCTCGTCAGGTAGGGAGCGACTCTCGTCAGGTAGGGAGCGACTCTCGTCAGGTAGGGAGCGACTCTCTCAGTAGTCTACTGTAGAGATATCAGACTGGATGTACTGTAGTCTACTGTAGAGATATCAGACTGGATGTACTGTAGTCTACTGTAGAGATATCAGACTGGATGTACTGTAGTCTACTGTAGAGATATCAGACTGGATGTACTGTAGTCTACTGTAGAGATATCAGACTGGATGTCCAGTAGTCTACTGTAGAGATATCAGACTGGATGTACTGTAGTCTACTGTAGAGATATCAGACTGGATGTCCAGTAGTCTACTGTTGAGATATCAGACTGGATGTACTGTAGTCTACTGTAGAGATATCAGACTGGATGTACTGTAGTCTACTGTTGAGATATCAGACTGGATGTACTGTAGTCTACTGTTGAGATATCAGACTGGATGTACTGTAGTCTACTGTTGAGATATCAGACTGGATGTACTGTAGTCTACTGTAGAGATATCAGACTGGATGTACTGTAGTCTACTGTAGAGATATCAGACTGTAATGTGTTCTAGCTTAGCGCAAAGCTGCCTGGCTAACTGTTGTGTGTAATAACAGGTTGTATAATGGGGGGAACACAGAGGCTGCTTCCCAAATAACACCCTATTCTCTACATAGCACACTACTGTTCACCAGAGCATTATGGGCCCTGGTTCAAAACAGTGACACTATGTAGGGAACAGGAAGCCATTAGGGACACAGACCAGCAGCACTCTGGCCTTCTGTCCTCCTTTCATAACGCTGACGTTGAATCCATTAGTGAATATCACGAAGCTTCAACATTATAATAATATTATTCATAATAATCACATGAAATGTCCATCAATTAGGAGGATCCCTTTCATGATAACAAAACCTGCTAAGTTTACGATGTCTACTGTGTATTTTGTAGGACAGGCCAGGCCTAATTCAGAGAGAGGTTCTCAAGGAGAAAGCCTGGCCAAATTCAGAGAGAGGTTCTCAAGGAGACAGCCTGGCCTAATTCAGAGAGAGGTTCTCAAGGAGACAGCCAGGCCAAATTCAGAGAGAGGTTCTCAAGGAGACAGCCAGGCCAAATTCAGAGAGAGGTTCTCAAGGAGACAGCCAGGCCTAATTCAGAGAGAGGTTCTCAAGGAGACAGCCAGGCCAAATTCAGAGAGAGGTTCTCAAGGAGCCAGCCAGGCCTAATTCAGAGAGAGGTTCTCAAGGTGGCAGCCAGGCCTAATTCATATAGAGGTTCTCAAGGAGAAAGCCTGGCTTAATTCAGAGAGAGGTTCTCAAGGAGACAGCCAGGCCTAATTCAGAGAGAGGTTCTCAAGGAGACAGCCAGGCCTAATTCAGAGGGAGGTTCTCAAGGAGACAGCCATGCCTAATTCATATAGAGGTTCTCAAGGAGACAGCCAGGCCTAATTCAGAGGGAGGTTCTTAAGAAAAGGCCAGGCCGAATTCAGTGAGAGGTTCTGAAGGACCCTGTTTGCATCCCAAAGGTAGACTGCTTTGGAAAACAGCTCTACAGTCCCAGTCAGGATTAGATAGAACACTAGCCTGTAGAAAACAACCTGTGGTTACCTAGGTTACCCCATTGGCTCACAGCAACAAACAAAAGAATAACCCTTGTTCAAGAGCAATTTTCTTGTTGTCTGATTGTTTTAGTCAATTACAAAACTACATTTTTAGAAAAGTACAACAGGAGTTAAGGTAACTTTTCAACATGGCCTGCTCCCGAGCAAACACAACTACTTAGAAAAATAAAAACATTTGTAAAGGCTTCCTTTCACGACGATGCTGGCCAAGTGAGTGAGTGAGAGCTCGCTAGCTACCGACCGGAACATTTAGCTAACCAATGTCACAACGATGCTAGTTTTTGATTTGTTAAAAAAGTTTGAAATATCCAATAAATGTCGTTCCACTTCATAATTGTGTCCCACTTTTTGTTGATTCTTCACAAAAAAATACAGTTTTATATCTTTATGTTTGAAGCCTGAAATGTGGCAAAAGGCTGCAAAGTTCAAGGGGGCCGAATACTTTCGCAAGGCACTGTATGTACATCACAACCGTTTTTTTACGGTTTGTTTTTGATATTTCTGGTTAATCCCCCCCAAAAAACAATCTACGATGAAGTTGCCTGTTTTCAACATGGGAAAGAATATTTGTTTTCCCCCAATTGGTGGGCGGGGTGGAGGGGAAGTCCTTACTGTCATGGAGTATGAGCCCCAGGTGTAAAGTAGTACACACAGGGTGGGACGGATGGGGCTCAGGGGCCGTTCATGGCTTTAATACAACAGCATCTCATGACAGATTTACTGGGTTGTTGGGATTAACTACTGTACTGGGAGAGGGAGACATCAGGCCTGTGACATTAAGGAGGGAGGGGGGGAGGGAGAGAGAGAGAGAGAGGGAGAGAGAGAGAGGGAGGGAGGGAGGGAGGGAGGGAGGGAGGGAGGGAGGGAGGGAGGGAGGGAGGGGAGGGAGGGAGGGAGGGAGGGACCAGAATTGTGGCATTGGGGAGGTAGAGAGAGAGAGAGAGAGAGAGAGAGAGAGAGAGAGAGAGAGAGAGACCAGAACTGTGGCATTGGGGCGAGAGAGCGGGAGAGAGAGAGAGATGGAGAGAGGGAGAGAGAGGAGAGACCAGAACTGTGGCATTAGGGCGAGAGAGCGGGAGAAAGAGAGAGACGGAGAGAGGGAGACATAAAATTCAACATACCAATTAGGATCTGGCTAAAAATATTGGAATCAGTCATAGAGCCCATTGCCCTTTATGGTTGTGAGGTCTGGGGTCCGCTCACCAACCAAGAATTCACAAAATCGTACAGACACCAAATTGAGACTCTGCATGCGGAATTCTGCCAAAATATCCTCCGTGTACAACGTAGAACACCAAATAATGCATGCAGAGCAGAATTAGGCCGATACCCACTAATTATCAAAATCCAGAAAAGAGCCGTTAAATTCTACAACCACCTGAAAGGAAACGATTCCCAAACCTTCCATAACAAAGCCATCACCTACAGAGAGATGAACCTGGAGAAGAGCCCCCTAAGCAAGCTGGTCCTGGGGCTCTGTTCACAAACACAAACAGACCCCACAGAGCCCCAGGACAGCAACACAATTAGACCCAACCAAATCATGAGAAAACAAAAAGATAATTACTTGACACATTGGAAAGAATTAACAAAAAAACAGAGCAAACTAGAATGCTATTTGTCCCTAAACAGAGAGTACACCGTGGCAGAATACCTGACCACTGTGACTGACCCAAACTTAATGAAAGCTTTGACTATGTACAGACTCAGTGAGCATAGCCTTGCTATTGAGAAAGGCCGCTGAAGGCAGACCTGGCACTCAAGAGAAGACAGGCTATGTGCTCACTGCCCACAAAATGAGGTGGAAACTGAGCTGCACTTCCTAACCTCCTGCCCAATGTATGACCATATTAGAGAGACATATTTCCCTCAGATTACACAGATCCACAAAGAATTCGAAAACAAATCCAATTGTGATGAACTCCCATATCTACTGGGTGAAATTCCACAGTTTGCCATCACAGCAGCAATATGTTGTCACCTGTTGCCATGAGAACAGGTGAAGAACAACCACCACCTGGTAGGCCTGTGACATTGTGGAAGGTATCAATAAAATGCTAATTCATACACACATATATATATATATATATATATATATATATATATATATATATATATATATATATATAGAGAGAGAGATATATATATATATATAGAGAGAGAGAGAGAGAGAGAGAGAGAGAGAGAGAGAGAGAGAGAGAGAGAGAGAGAGAGAGAGAGAGAGAGAGAGAGAGAGAGAGAGAGAGACCAGGCCTGTGACATTGGGGAGGGAGCAGGACACCAGATGTGGAGGAAAAGAAGGAGAAAGGGAGAGCGAGAGAGGGAGGGATAGAGAACAGGATAATATTAGCCTTCCCAGAGACAAGAGAGGAAAATTTGCTGGGTACATCTGGCACAATTATACCTCATTATTGTCTTAGTTGTCTATTATTACTGCCAATGTTAAATGAAGGAGATCAACGATGAGGATACCAGACATTATTACTGTTAAATGAAGGAGATCAACACTGAGGATACCAGACATTATTACTGTCCCTGTTAAATGAAGGAGATCAACACTGAGGGTACCAGACATTATTACTGTTAAATGAAGGAGATCAACACTGAGGATACCAGACATTATTACTGTCCCTGTTAAATGAAGGAGATCAACACTGAGGATACCAGACATAATTACTGTTAAATGAAGGAGATCAACACTGAGGATACCAGACATTATTACTGTTAAATGAAGGAGATCAACACTGAGGATACCAGACATTATTACTGTTAAATGAAGGAGATCAACACTGAGGATACCAGACATTATTACTGTTAAATGAAGGAGATCAACACTGAGGATACCAGACATTATTACTGTTAAATGAAGGAGATCAACACTGAGGATACCAGACATTATTACTGTTAAATGAAGGAGATCAACACTGAGGATACCAGACATTATTACTGTTAAATGAAGGAGATCAACACTGAGGATACCAGACATTATTACTGTTAAATGAAGGAGATCAACACTGAGGATACCAGACATTATTACTGTTAAATGAAGGAGATCAACACTGAGGGTACCAGACATAATTACTGTTAAATGAAGGAGATCAACACTGAGGATACCAGACATTATTACTGTCCCTGTTAAATGAAGGAGATCAACACTGAGGATACCAGACATTATTACTGTCCCTGTTAAATGAAGGAGATCAACACTGAGGATACCAGACATTATTACTGTTAAATGAAGGAGATCAACACTGAGGATACCAGACATTATTACTGTTAAATGAAGGAGATCAACACTGAGGGTACCAGACATTATTACTGTCCCTGTTAAATGAAGGAGATCAACACTGAGGATACCAGACATTATTACTGTCCCTGTTAAATGAAGGAGATCAACACTGAGGATACCAGACATTATTACTGTTAAATGAAGGAGATCAACACTGAGGATACCAGACATTATTACTGTTAAATGAAGGAGATCAACACTGAGGATACCAGACATTATTACTGTTAAATGAAGGAGATCAACACTGAGGATACCAGACATTATTACTGTTAAATGAAGGAGATCAACACTGAGGATACCAGACATTATTACTGTTAAATGAAGGAGATCAACACTGAGGATACCAGACATTATTACTGTTAAATGAAGGAGATCAACACTGAGGATACCAGACATTATTACTGTTAAATGAAGGAGATCAACACTGGGGATACCAGACATTATTACTGTCCCTGTTAAATGAAGGAGATCAACACTGAGGATACCAGACATTATTACTGTCCCTGTTAAATGAAGGAGATCAACACTGGGGATACCAGACATTATTACTGTTAAATGAAGGAGATCAACACTGAGGATACCAGACATTATTACTGTTAAATGAAGGAGATCAACACTTGAGGATACCAGACATTATTACTGTTAAATGAAGGAGATCAACACTGAGGATACCAGACATTATTACTGTCCCTGTTAAATGAAGGAGATCAACACTGGGGATACCAGACATTATTACTGTCCCTGTTAAATGAAGGAGATCAACACTGAGAATACCAGACATTATTACTGTTAAATGAAGGAGATCAACACTGAGGATACCAGACATTATTACTGTCCCTGTTAAATGAAGGAGATCAACACTGGGGATACCAGACATTATTACTGTTAAATGAAGGAGATCAACACTGGGGATACCAGACATTATTACTGTCCCTGTTAAATGAAGGAGATCAACACTGAGGATACCAGACATTATTACTGTTAAATGAAGGAGATCAACACTGAGGATACCAGACATTATTACTGTTAAATGAAGGAGATCAACACTGAGGATACCAGACATTATTACTGTTAAATGAAGGAGATCAACACTGAGGGTACCAGACATTATTACTGTCCCTGTTAAATGAAGGAGATCAACACTGAGGATACCAGACATTATTACTGTTAAATGAAGGAGATCAACACTGAGGATACCAGACATTATTACTGTTAAATGAAGGAGATCAACACTGAGGATACCAGACATTATTACTGTCCCTGTTAAATGAAGGGGATCAACACTGAGGATACCAGACATTATTACTGTTAAATGAAGGAGATCAACACTGAGGATACCAGACATTATTACTGTTAAATGAAGGAGATCAACACTGAGGATACCAGACATTATTACTGTTAAATGAAGGAGATCTACACTGAGGATACCAGACATTATTACTGTTAAATGAAGGAGATCAACACTGAGGGTACCAGACATTATTACTGTTAAATGAATGAGATCAACACTGAGGGTACCAGACATTATTACTGTTAAATGAAGGAGATCAACACTGAGGATACCAGACATTATTACTGTTAAATGAAGGAGATCAACACTGAGGATACCAGACATTATTACTGTTAAATGAAGGAGATCAACACTGAGGATACCAGACATTATTACTGTTAAATGAAGGAGATCAACACTGAGGATACCAGACATTATTACTGTCCCTGTTAAATGAAGGAGATCAACACTGAGGATACCAGACATTATTACTGTCCCTGTTAAATGAAGGAGATCAACACTGAGGATACCAGACATTATTACTGTTAAATGAAGGAGATCAACACTGAGGATACCAGACATTATTACTGTTAAATGAAGGAGATCAACACTGAGGATACCAGACATTATTACTGTTAAATGAAGGAGATCAACACTGAGGATACCAGACATTATTACTGTTAAATGAAGGAGATCAACACTGAGGATACCAGACATTATTACTGTCCCTGTTAAATGAAGGAGATCAACACTGAGGATACCAGACATTATTACTGTTAAATGAAGGAGATCAACACTGAGGGTACCAGACATTATTACTGTTAAATGAAGGAGATCAACACTGAGGATACCAGACATTATTACTGTCCCTGTTAAATGAAGGAGATCAACACTGAGGATACCAGACATTATTACTGTTAAATGAAAGAGATCAACACTGAGGATACCAGACATTATTACTGTTAAATGAAGGAGATCAACACTGAGGGTACCAGACATTATTACTGTTAAATGAAGGAGATCAACACTGAGGATACCAGACATTATTACTGTTAAATGAAGGAGATCAACACTGAGGATACCAGACATTATTACTGTTAAATGAAGGAGATCAACACTGAGGATACCAGACATTATTACTGTTAAATGAAGGAGATCAACACTGAGGATACCAGACATTATTACTGTTAAATGAAGGAGATCAACACTGAGGATACCAGACATTATTACTGTCCCTGTTAAATGAAGGAGATCTACACTGAGGGTACCAGACATTATTACTGTTAAATGAAGGAGATCAACACTGAGGATACCAGACATTATTACTGTTAAATGAAGGAGATCAACACTGAGGATACCAGACATTATTACTGTTAAATGAAGGAGATCAACACTGAGGATACCAGACATTATTACTGTTAAATGAAGGAGATCAACACTGAGGATACCAGACATTATTACTGTTAAATGAAGGAGATCAACACTGAGGATACCAGACATTATTACTGTTAAATGAAGGAGATCAACACTGAGGATACCAGACATTATTACTGTTAAATGAAGGAGATCAACACTGAGGATACCAGACATTATTACTGTCCCTGTTAAATGAAGGAGATCAACACTGAGGATACCAGACATTATTACTGTTAAATGAAGGAGATCAACACTGAGGATACCAGACATTATTACTGTCCCTGTTAAATGAAGGAGATCAACACTGGGGATACCAGACATTATTACTGTTAAATGAAGGAGATCAACACTGAGGATACCAGACATTATTAATGTCCCTGTTAAATGAAGGAGATCAACACTGAGGATACCAGACATTATTACTGTTAAATGAAGGAGATCAACACTGAGGATACCAGACATTATTACTGTTAAATGAAGGAGATCAACACTGAGGATACCAGACATTATTACTGTTAAATGAAGGAGATCAACACTGAGGATACCAGACATTATTACTGTTAAATGAAGGAGATCAACACTGAGGATACCAGACATTATTACTGTTAAATGAAGGAGATCAACACTGAGGATACCAGACATTATTACTGTCCCTGTTAAATGAAGGAGATCAACACTGAGGATACCAGACATTATTACTGTTAAATGAAGGAGATCAACACTGAGGATACCAGACATTATTACTGTTAAATGAAGGAGATCAACACTGAGGATACCAGACATTATTACTGTCCCTGTTAAATGAAGGAGATCAACACTGAGGATACCAGACATTATTACTGTTAAATGAAGGACATCAACACTGAGGATACCAGACATTATTACTGTTAAATGAAGGACATCAACACTGAGGATACCAGACATTATTACTGTTAAATGAAGGAGATCAACACTGAGGATACCAGACATTATTACTGTTAAATGAAGGAGATCAACACTGAGGATACCAGACATTATTACTGTTAAATGAAGGAGATCAACACTGAGGATACCAGACATTATTACTGTTAAATGAAGGAGATCAACACTGAGGATACCAGACATTATTACTGTCCCTGTTAAATGAAGGAGATCAACACTGGGGATACCAGACATTATTACTGTTAAATGAAGGAGATCAACACTGAGGATACCAGACATTATTACTGTTAAATGAAGGAGATCAACACTGAGGATACCAGACATTATCAATGTCCCTGTTAAATGAAGGAGATCAACACTGAGGATACCAGACATTATTACTGTTAAATGAAGGAGATCAACACTGAGGATACCAGACATTATTGGTATTGGAATGTCATTATGGGATATTGGAATGTCATTATGGGGTATTGGAATGTCATTATGGGCTAGTGTGATGTCATTATGGGCTAGTGTGATGTCATTATGGGCTAGTGTGATGTCACTATGGGATATTGGAATGTTATTATGGGGTATTGGAATGTCATTATGGGCTAGTGTGATGTCATTATGGGATATTGGAATGTCATTATGGGGTATTGGAATGTCATTATGGGCTAGTGTGATGTCATTATGGGATATTGGAATGTCATTATGGGGTATTGGAATGTCATTATGGGCTAGTGTGATGTCATTATGGGATATTGGAATGTCATTATGGGGTATTGGAATGTCATTATGGGCTAGTGTGATGTCATTATGGGCTAGTGTGATGTCATTATGGGCTAGTGTGATGTCACTATGGGATATTGGAATGTCATTATGGGCTAGTGTGATGTCATTATGGGATATTGGAATGTCATTATGGGCTAGTGTGATGTCATTATGGGCTAGTGTGATGTCACTATGGGATATTGGAATGTCATTATGGGCTAGTGTGATGTCACTATGGGATATTGGAATGTCATTATGGGCTAGTGTGATGTCATTATGGGCTAGTGTGATGTCACTATGGGATATTGGAATGTCATTATGGGCTAGTGTGATGTCATTATGGGCTAGTGTGATGTCATTATGGGCTAGTGTGATGTCATTATGGGCTAGTGTGATGTCATTATGGGATATTGGAATGTCATTATGGGGTATTGGAATGTCATTATGGGCTAGTGTGATGTCATTATGGGATATTGGAATGTCATTATGGGGTATTGGAATGTCATTATGGGCTAGTGTGATGTCATTATGGGATATTGGAATGTCATTATGGGGTATTGGAATGTCATTATGGGCTAGTGTGATGTCATTATGGGCTAGTGTGATGTCATTATGGGCTAGTGTGATGTCATTATGGGCTAGTGTGAGGTCATTATGGGCTAGTGTGATGTCATTATGGGCTAGTGTGATGTCATTGTGGGGTATCGTGGAAAAAGTCAAAGGGTCTGAATACTTTCCAAATGTACTGTATGAGAGGATCTTGCAGCACAGAATAAGAATTGACAGTTATTATTGCTGTTGTTGTTGTGTTACCAAGCAACAGGAGTCTAGACAACCTTAAATCCCTAAACTATCCATCTGGATTGGTAAGGAAGAGAAAGGCTCGTAGAATCAATCACAACACTGTTCCTCGCCATCAAATAAAATCAAATGTTATTTGTCACATGCACCGAATACAACAGATGTAGTAGACCTCACAGTGAAATGCTGAATACAACAGGTGTAGTAGACCTCACAGTGAAATGCTGAATACAACAGGTGTAGTAGACCTTACAGTGAAATGCTGAATACAACAGGTGTAGTAGACCTTACAGTGAACTGCTGAATACAACAGGTGTAGTAGACCTTACAGTGAAATGCTGAATACAACAGGTGTAGTAGACCTTACAGTGAAATGCTGAATACAAAAGGTGTAGTAGACCTCACAGTGAAATGCTGAATACAACAGGTGTAGTAGACCTTACAGTGAAATGCTGAATACAACAGGTGTAGTAGACCTTACAGTGAACTGCTGAATACAACAGGTGTAGTAGACCTTACAGTGAAATGCTGAATACAACAGGTGTAGTAGACCTTACAGTGAACTGCTGAATACAACAGGTGTAGTAGACCTTACAGTGAAATGCTGAATACAACAGGTGTAGTAGACCTTACAGTGAAATGCTGAATACAACAGGTGTAGTAGACCTCACAGTGAAATGCTGAATACAACAGGTGTAGTAGACCTCACAGTGAAATGCTGAATACAACAGGTGTAGTAGACCTTACAGTGAAATGCTGAATACAACAGGTGTAGTAGACCTTACAGTGAACTGCTGAATACAACAGGTGTAGTAGACCTTACAGTGAAATGCTGAATACAACAGGTGTAGTAGACCTTACAATGAAATGCTGAATACAACAGGTGTAGTAGACCTCACAGTGAAATGCTGAATACAACAGGTGTAGTAGACCTCACAGTGAAATGCTGAATACAACAGGTGTAGTAGACCTCACAGTGACATGCTGAATACAACAGGTGTAGTAGACCTTACAGTGAAATCCTGAATACAACAGGTGTTTGTTGTGTTCTCTGCTAGTCCAAGGCCAGCCCCTTTGTTTGTTGTGTTCTCTACTAGTCCAAGGCCAGACACTGTGTTTGTTGTGTTCTCTGCTAGTCCAAGGCCAGACACTGTGTTCTCTACTAGTCCAAGGCCAGACACTGTGTTTGTTGTGTTCTCTGCTAGTCCAAGGCCTGACACTGTGTTCTCTGCTAGTCCAAGGCCAGACACTGTGTTCTCTGCTAGTCCAAGGCCAGACACTGTGTTCTCTACTAGTCCAAGGCCAGACACTGTGTTCTCTGCTAGTCCAAGGCCAGACACTGTGTTCTCTACTAGTCCAAGGCCAGACACTGTGTTCTCTACTAGTCCAAGGCCAGGCACTGTGTTATCTGCTAGTCCAAGGCCAGACACTGTGTTCTCTGCTAGTCCAAGGCCAGACACTGTGTTTGTTGTGTTCTCTGCTAGTCCAAGGCCAGACACTGTGTTCTCTGCTAGTCCAAGGCCAGACACTGTGTTCTCTGCTAGTCCAAGACCAGACACTGTGTTCTCTGCTAGTCCAAGGCCTGACACTGTGTTCTCTGCTAGTCCAAGGCCAGACACTGTGTTCTCTGCTAGTCCAAGGCCAGACACTGTGTTCTCTGCTAGTCCAAGGCCAGACACTGTGTTCTCTACTAGTCCAAGGCCAGACACTGTGTTCTCTACTAGTCCAAGGCCTGACCCTGTGTTCTCTGCTAGTCCAAGGCCAGACACTGTGTTCTCTGCTAGTCCAAGGCCAGACACTGTGTTCTCTGCTAGTCCAAGGCCAGACACTGTGTTCTCTGCTAGTCCAAGGCCAGACACTGTGTTTGTTGTGTTCTCTGCTAGTCCAAGGCCAGACACTGTGTTCTCTGCTAGTCCAAGGCCAGACACTGTGTTTGTTGTGTTCTCTGCTAGTCCAAGGCCAGACACTGTGTTCTCTGCTAGTCCAAGGCCAGACACTGTGTTCTCTACTAGTCCAAGGCCAGACACTGTGTTCTCTACTCGTCCAAGGCCAGACACTGTGTGTGTTGTGTTCTCTGCTAGTCCAAGGCCAGACACTGTGTTCTCTACTAGTCCAAGGCCAGACACTGTGTTTATTGTGTTCTCTGCTAGTCCAAGGCCAGACACTGTGTTCTCTACTAGTCCAAGGCCAGACACTGTGTTTGTTGTGTTCTCTGCTAGTCCAAGGCCAGACATTGTGTTTTGTTCACTGGCTTCATTCCATAGGACTCCTGTTATATCCAGGAGTGATTAGTATAATTGTTTTGTCTTTATCTGTTGTGGTCTATTTGTTTCACCTGTCTTAGTGATTGTCTCCACCCCCCCTCCAGGTGTCGCCCATCTTCCCCATTATCCCCAGTGTATTTGTACCTGTGTTCTCTGTTTGTCTGTTGCCAGTTCGTTTTGTTTCGTCAAGCCGTTTCCCCTTGCTCCTGTCTTTCTCTAGTTTCTGATTTCTAGTTTTTCCGGTTTTGAACAATTTCTGCCTTCTGTACCTTGTCACACCACACTGTGGGGGTGCCACAGGGTTCAATTCTTGGACCGACTCTCTTCTCTGTATACATCAATGAGGTCGCTCTTGCTGCTGGTGATTCTCTGATTCACCTCTACGCAGACGACACCATTCTGTATACTTCTGGCCCTTCTTTGGACACTGTGTTAACAACCATCCAGGCAAGCTTCAATGCCATACAACTCTCCTTCCGTGGCCTCCAATTGCTCTTAAATACAAGTAAAACTAAATGCATGCTCTTCAACCGATCGCTGCCTGCATCTGCCCGCCTGTCCAACATCACTACTCTGGACGGCTCTGACTTAGAATACGTGGACAACTACAAATACTTAGGTGTCTGGTTAGACTGTAAACTCTCCTTCCAGACCCATATCAAACATCTCCAATCCAAAGTTAAATCTAGAATTGGCTTCCTATTTCGCAACAAAGCATCCTTCACTCATGCTGCCAAACATACCCTTGTAAAACTGACCATCCTACCAATCCTCGACATTGGCGATGTAATTTACAAAATAGCCTCCAATACCCTACTCAACAAATTGGGTGCAGTCTATCACAGTGCCATCCATTTTGTCACCAAAGCACCATATACACTACCCACCATTGCGACCTGTACCCTCTCGTTGGCTGGCCCTCGCTTCATACTCGTCGCCAAACCCACTGGCTCCATGTCAACTAAAAGACACTGCTAGGTAAAGTCCCCCCTTATCTCAGCTCGCTGGTCACCATAGCATCTCCCACCTGTAGCACACGCTCCAGCAGGTATATCTCTCTAGTCACCCCCAAAACCAATTCTTTCTTTGGCCGCCTCTCCTTCCAGTTCTCTGCTGCCAATGACTGCCAAACTTCTACTTTGCACATTCTTCCACTGCAAATCTACCATTCCAGTGTTTTACTTGCTATATTGTATTTACTTTGCCACCATGGCCTTTTTTTGCCTTTACCTCCCTTATCTCACCTCATTTGCTCACATCGTATATAGACTTGTTTATACTGTATTAATGACTGTATTTTTTTTTGCTCCATGTGTAACTCTGTGTTGTTTGTGTCGAACTGCTTTGCTTTATCTTGGCCAGGTCACAATTGTAAATGAGAACTTGTTCTCAACTTGCCTACCTGGTTAAATAAAGGTGAAATAAAAAATAAATAAAAAACCTTATGAACTCTGATCTGGATTACTGACCTCTGCCTGCCCTGACCCTGAGACTGCCTGCCGTTCTGTGCCTTGTCACACCACCCTGGGTTATTGACCTCTGCCTGCCCTGACCCTGAGACTGCCTGCCGTTCTGTGCCTTGTCACACCACCCTGGGTTATTGACCTCTGCCTGCCCTGACCCTGAGACTGCCTGCCGTTCTGTACCTTGTCACACCACCCTGGGTTATTGACCTCTGCCTGCCCTGACCCTGAGACTGCCTGCCGTTCTGTACCTTGTCACACCACCCTGGGTTATTGACCTCTGCCTGCCCTGCCCCTGAGACTGCCTGTCGTTCTGTACCTTGTCACACCACCCTGGGTTATTGACCTCTGCCTGCCCTGACCCTGAGACTGCCTGTCGTTCTGTACCTTGTCACACCACCCTGGGTTATTGACCTCTGCCTGCCCTGACCCTGAGACTGCCTGCCGTTCTGTGCCTTGTCACACCACCCTGGGTTATTGACCTCTGCCTGCCCTGACCCTGAGACTGCCTGTCGTTCTGTACCTTGTCACACCACCCTGGGTTATTGACCTGCCTGCCCTGACCCTGAGACTGCCTGTCGTTCTGTACCTTGTCACACCACCCTGGGTTATTGACCTCTGCCTGCCCTGACCCTGAGACTGCCTGTCGTTCTGTACCTTGTCACACCACCCTGGGTTATTGACCTCTGCCTGCCCTGACCCTGAGACTGCCTGTCGTTCTGTACCTTGTCACACCACCCTGGGTTATTGACCTCTGCCTGCCCTAACCCTGAGACTGCCTGCCGTTCTGTGCCTTGTCACACCACCCTGGGTTATTGACCTCTGCCTGCCCTGACCCTGAGACTGCCTGTCGTTCTGTACCTTGTCACACCACCCTGGATTACTGACCTCTGCCTGCCCTGACCCTGAGACTGCCTGCCGTTCTGTACCTTGTCACACCACCCTGGGTTATTGACCTCTGCCTGCCCTGACCCTGAGACTGCCTGCCGTTCTGTACCTTATCACAACACCCTGGGTTATTGACCTCTGCCTGCCCTGGACCTCCCTGGGTTATTGACCTCTGCCTGCCCTGGACCTCCCTGGGTTATTGACCTCTGCCTGCCCTGACCCTGAGACTGCCTGCCGTTCTGTACCTTATCACAACACCCTGGGTTATTGACCTCTGCCTGCCCTGGACCTCCCTGGGTTATTGACCTCTGCCTGCCCTGGACCTCCCTGGGTTATTGACCTCTGCCTGCCCTGGACCTCCCTGGGTTATTGACCTCTGCCTGCCCTGACCCTGAGACTGCCTGCCGTTCTGTACCTTGTCACACCACCCTGGGTTATTGACCTCTGCCTGCCCTGACCCTGAGACTGCCTGTCGTTCTGTACCTTGTCACACCACCCTGGGTTATTGACCTCTGCCTGCCCTGGACCTCCCTGGGTTATTGACCTCTGCCTGCCCTGACCCTGAGACTGCCTGTCGTTCTGTACCTTGTCACACCACCCTGGATTACTGACCTCTGCCTGCCCTGACCCTGAGACTGCCTGTCGTTCTGTACCTTGTCACACCACCCTGGATTACTGACCTCTGCCTGCCCTGACCCTGAGACTGCCTGTCGTTCTGTACATTGTCACACCACCCTGGGTTATTGACCTCTGCCTGCCCTGACCCTGAGACTGCCTGTCGTTCTGTACCTTGTCACACCACCCTGGGTTATTGACCTCTGCCTGCCCTGACCCTGAGACTGCCTGCCGTTCTGTACCTTGTCACACCACCCTGGGTTATTGACCTCTGCCTGCCCTGACCCTGAGACTGCCTGTCGTTCTGTACCTTGTCACACCACCCTGGGTTATTGACCTCTGCCTGCCCTGACCCTGAGACTGCCTGTCGTTCTGTACCTTGTCACACCACCCTGGGTTATTGACCTCTGCCTGCCCTGACCCTGAGACTGCCTGTCGTTCTGTACCTTGTCACACCACCCTGGGTTATTGACCTCTGCCTGCCCTGACCCTGAGACTGCCTGTCGTTCTGTACCTTGTCACACCACCCTGGATTACTGACCTCTGCCTGCCCTGACCCTGAGACTGCCTGTCGTTCTGTACCTTGTCACACCACCCTGGGTTATTGACCTCTGCCTGCCCTGACCCTGAGACTGCCTGTCGTTCTGTACCTTGTCACACCACCCTGGGTTATTGACCTCTGCCTGCCCTGACCCTGAGACTGCCTGTCGTTCTGTACCTTGTCACACCACCCTGGATTACTGACCTCTGCCTGCCCTGACCCTGAGACTGCCTGCCGTTCTGTACCTTGTCACACCACCCTGGGTTATTGACCTCTGCCTGCCCTGACCCTGAGACTGCCTGCCGTTCTGTACCTTGTCACACCACCCTGTCTTCCCAGTAGCCTACTTGGAGTGTGAACCGCTTCCTGTCTTCCCAGTAGCCTACTTGGAGTGTGAACCGCTTCCTGTCTTCCCAGTAGCCTACTTGGAGTGTGAACCGCTTCCTGTCTTCCCAGTAGCCTACTTGGAGTGTGAACCGCTTCCTGTCTTCCCAGTAACCTACTTGGAGTGTGAACCGCTTCCTGTCTTCCCAGTAGCCTACTTGGAGTGTGAACTGCTTCCTGTCTTCCCAGTAGCCTACTTGGAATGTGAACTGCTTCCTGTCTTCCCAGTAGCCTACTTGGAGTGTGAACCGCTTCCTGTCTTCCCCGTAGCCTACTTGGAGTGTGAACCGCTTCCTGTCTTCCCAGTAGCCTACTTGGAGTGTGAACCGCTTCCTGTCTTCCCAGTAGCCTACTTGGAGTGTGAACCGCTTCCTGTCTTCCCAGTAGCCTACTTGGAGTGTGAACCGCTTCCTGTCTTCCCAGTAGCCTACTTGGAGTGTGAACCGCTTCCTGTCTTCCCAGTAGCCTACTTGGAGTGTGAACCGCTTCCTGTCTTCCCAGTAGCCTACTTGGAGTGTGAACCGCTTCCTGTCTTCCCAGTAGCCTACTTGGAGTGTGAACCGCTTCCTGTCTTCCCAGTAGCCTACTTGGAGTGTGAACCTCTTCCTGTCTTCCCAGTAGCCTACTTGGAGTGTGAACCGCTTCCTGTCTTCCACGTAGCCTACTTGGAGTGTGAACCGCTTCCTGTCTTCCCAGTAGCCTACTTGGAGTGTGAACCGCTTCCTGTCTTCCCAGTAGCCTACTTGGAGTGTGAACCGCTTCCTGTCTTCCCAGTAGCCTACTTGGAGTGTGAACCGCTTCCTGTCTTCACAGTAGCCTACTTGGAGTGTGAACCGCTTCCTGTCTTCCCAGAAGCCTACATGGAGTGTGAACAGCTTCCTGTCTTCCCAGTAGCCTACTTGGAGTGTGAACCGCTTCCTGTCTTCCCAGTAGCCTACTTGGAGTGTGAACCGCTTCCTGTCTTCCCAGTAGCCTACTTGGAGTGTGAACCGCTTCCTGTCTTCCCCGTAGCCTACTTGGAGTGTGAACCGCTTCCTGTCTTCCCAGTAGCCTACTTGGAGTGTGAACCGCTTCCTGTCTTCCCAGTAGCCTACTTGGAGTGTGAACGCTTCCTGTCTTCCCAGTAGCCTACTTGGAGTGTGAACCGCTTCCTGTCTTCCCAGTAGCCTACTTGGTGTGTGAACCACTTCCTGTCTTCCCAGTAGCCTACTTGGAGTGTGAACCGCTTCCTGTCTTCCCAGTAGCCTACTTGGAGTGTGAACCGCTTCCTGTCTTCCCAGAAGCCTACTTGGAGTGTGAACAGCTTCCTGTCTTCCCAGTAGCCTACTTGGAGTGTGAACCGCTTCCTGTCTTCCCAGTAGCCTACTTGGAGTGTGAACCGCTTCCTGTCTTCCCAGTAGCCTACTTGGAGTGTGAACCGCTTCCTGTCTTCCCAGTAGCCTACTTGGAGTGTGAACTGATGACTGCTATTAACTTGCAGATGATTGTTGACGCATCAACCAGGATCAAGGGGTAAATTGTGACTTGTTTTGGTAATCAGCGGATGTATTGGAGGGGAGGGTTTCTCCTCTCCTAGGCAATCAGCAGTTAGTTCCCGGGAGGTGTGCTCTTTCACTTTGAAAGGCCAATTTGAGATTAGTATTAGTACTTCTGTTTCCTCAGGGGCAGCTGTAAGCAGCGGGCCTCGTCACGAATTTAAAAAAGGTTTCTGCCGAGTTGTTGGAGGAAGGACAGAGAGGAAGGCTCCACTCAATTCAATTCAATTGAATTGCCAAAGCAATTGAGGTAGATAATATACAAAAGTGAAATAAACAATTGTACAGTAAATATTACACATGCAGAAGTTTCAAAACAATAAAGACATCACAAATGTCATATTATATATATATATACAGTGTTGTAACAATGTACAAATGGTTAAAGTACACAAGGGAAAATAAATAAACATAAATATGGGTTATATTTACAATGGTGTTTGTTCTTCACTGGTTGCCCTTTTCTCGTGGCAACAGGTCTCACATCTTGCTGCTGTGATGCACACTGTGGTATTTCACCCAGTAGATATGGGAGTTTATCAAAATTGGATTTGTTTTCGAATTCTTTGTGGATCTGTGTAATCTGAGGGAAATATGTGTCTCTAATATGGTCATACATTGGGCAGGAGGATAGGAAATGCAGCTCACTCTCTCACTTCAGTATCGTACCTAGTTATTTATTTTTTTCTCTTATGTAGCGCTGGAAACTATGTGTGTGTTTTCTATCCCAGTTCGTTCCCTGCAGGCTTTACAGACGCTGCCCAACACCCTTGGCTGCAACCCTTGTAATGTATTGTACCCTACGCACATGTGGAATTATTGGTCTCTGGCAGCATTTTTGATCTGCGGTCAAGAACACACTGAGTTCATCTCAGCCTATGCTGCCCTTCTTCTGACCCTTGACCTTTTGGCCCTGACGGAGACATAGATCACCCCAGAGAACAGCGTTACTCCAGCTGCTCTTCCTTCATCTGACTACGTTTTCTCTCCTAGTCCGAGAGCATCTGGTCGTCACGGTGGTGGAACAGGGTTACTCATTTCTCCTAACTGGAGATTTTCTCTTTTCTCCCTCTCTCACCTGTCCATCTCCTCATTTGAAAACCATTATGTCACTGTCTCTTGTCCACTTCAGGTTAACATTGTTGTCATCTATCGCCCACCAGGTGCCCTCGGAGAGTTCCTCAATGATGAGAGTTCCTTTGATGAGCTCATTTCCTAATGATGGCTCACCGCTCTTCGTACTGGGCGACTTCAACGTCTGCCTTCAATTTGTTTCTTTCCAACAATCTTTCCCCTCCTTTTGACCTCACCCTTTCCCTTTCCCCTCCCACTTTCACGGTCCCCTCCCACTTTCACAGTCCCCTCCCACTCACAAGGCAGACAATACGCTTGACCTCATCTTTACAAGAGGCTATTCGCCTACTAATCTCAGTGCAACCCCCATCCAGGTCGCTGATCACTACTTTGTTTCCTGTTCTGTCTCACCTTCCTCTAACCCTAACCGCTCAGCCCTAACCCAGATGGTCTCTCTCTCTCCCACTACTCTCTCCTCTCCTATCCTATCATCTCTAACCACTCAGACCCTACCCAGATGGTCTCTCTCTCTCCCACTACTCTCTCCTCTCCTATCCTATCATCTCTAACCGCTCAGCCCTAACCCAGATGGTCTCTCTCTCTCCCACTACTCTCTCCTCTCCTATCCTATCATCTCTAACCACTCAGACCCTACCCAGATGGTCTCTCTCTCTCCCACTACTCTCTCCTCTCCTATCCTATCATCTCTAACCACTCAGACCCTACCCAGATGGTCTCTCTCTCTCCCACTACTCTCTCCTCTCCTATCCTATCATCTCTCCCTTTTGCTAAATCTTTCTGCCTCATGTCTCCTGATTCTGCCTCTTCAACCCTACTCTCCTACCTTTCTGCACCCTATGACTCGCACTGTCCCTTTTCCATCTTCTGGCTCGGCCCTCCTCTCCTGCTCCATGGAAGAGAGCCTCATTGCAAGCTTACAGAACAGGGCGGCGGGCAGCTGAGAGAAAATGAAGGAAAACTAGACTTCCAGAGGACCTATCATCCTTCCACTCCCTCCTCTCTACCTTATCTTACTCTGTATCCACTGCTAAAGCCCCGTTCTATCTCTCCATTTCAAGCTTCTGCCTCTAACCCGACAAAATTATATTCCACCTTCTCCTCCCTCATTAATCCTCCACCCCTCCCCCTCCCCTTTCTCTCTCTGCGGACAACTTTGTCAACCCATTTGAAAAGGAGTTTGACAAGATCCACTCCTCATTCACTCTTTTGAGTCAACTGGTCCCACTCGACACAAAGCCTACGCCTTGACCTCTTTCTGCCCTCTTTCTCCAGATGAACCTGCCCGCTCAACCCCATCCCCTTCTCACTTCTCCAGACCACCCTACATCACACAGGAAGAGGAACATCTGTAGAGTACGACCCTACCTCACACAGGAAGAGGAACATCTGTAGAGTACGACCCTACCTCACACAGGAAGAGGAACATCTGTAGAGTACGACCCTACCTCACACAGGAAGAGGAACATCTGTAGAGTACGACCCTACCTCACACAGGAAGAGGAACATCTGTAGAGTACGACCCTACCTCACACAGGAAGAGGAACATCTGTAGAGTACGACCCTACCTAACACAGGAAGAGGACCATCTGTAGAGTACGACCCTACCTCACACAGGAAGTTGAACATCTGTAGAGTACGACCCTACCTCACACAGGAAGAGGAACATCTGTAGAGTACGACCCTACCTCACACAGGAAGAGGAACATCTGTAGAGTACGACCCTACCTCACACAGGAAGAGGAACATCTGTAGAGTACGACCCTACCTCACACAGGAAGTGGCACAGGTCCTAATCCAGGCACTTGTCATCTCCCGTCTGGACTACTGCAAGTAGCACCCCACTCTTCTGCACACGCCACTGACTTCCAGTCGAAGCTCTCATCCACTACAAGACCATGGTCCTTGCCTACGGAGCAGCAAGAGGAGCTGCCCCTTCCTTCCTTCAGGCTCTGCTTAAAACTCTACACCCCAACCTGAGTACTCCGTTCTGCCATCCAAACCCCTACAGGAGGGCAGCTCCCGTTCAGCCCGGTTCATGTTCCCAATGGTGGAACCAGCTTCCCCCAGGGAACTAGGACAGCAGAGTCCCTGACCCTCTTCTGAAAACATCTGAAACCTCTTCTCACCTCCCCCCACACACCATTCTCGCGTCCCCAGTAAAACACAGTGCTGTGACTTTAATAGAGGCAGCCAAAGCAGTGCTGTGACTTTAATAGAGGCAGCCAAAGCAGTGCTGTGACTTTAATAGAGGCAGCCAAAGCAGTGCTGTGACTTTAATAGAGGCAGCCAAAGCAGTGCTGTGACTTTAATAGAGGCAGCCAAAGCAGTGCTGTGCCTTTAATAGAGGCAGCCAAAGCAGTGCTGTGACTTTAATAGAGGCAGCCAAAGCAGTGCTGTGACTTTAATAGAGGCAGCCAAAGCAGTGCTGTGACTTTAATAGAGGCAGCCAAAGCAGTGATTGGCCCTGGTGAACGGTACACATCACCTGTATTGTAAACCCCCTCTGATAGGTTGATGAGAGACCACAGAAAGAGTTTAGAGGTACAGTACTGAACACCAATCACAGTGTGTGTTTGTCAGTGTAGGCTTCGCCTTGATAGGGATGTGTCTGGAACAACCTTCAGCAACACAGCAGGACTAACTAAGACTGGTATTCTCTGAATGACTCTATACAGTAGGACTAACTAAGACTGGTATTCTCTGAATGACTCTATACAGTAGGACTAACTAAGACTGGTATTCTCTGAATGACTCTATACAGTAGGACTAACTAAGACTGGTATTCTCGGAATGACTCTATGCAGTAGGACTAACTAAGACTGGTATTCTCTGAATGACTCTATACAGTAGGACTAACTAAGACTGGTATTCTCTGAATGACTCTATACAGTAGGACTAACTAAGACTGGTATTCTCTGAATGACTCTATGCAGTAGGACTAACTAAGACTGGTATTCTACCTCTGAATGACTCTATGCAGTAGGACTAACTAAGACTGGTATTCTCTGAATGACTCTATACAGTAGGACTAACTAAGACTGGTATTCTCTGAATGACTCTATGCAGTAGGACTAACTAAGACTGGTATTCTCTGAATGACTCCATGCAGTAGGACTAACTAAGACTGGTATTCTCTGAATGACTCTATACAGTAGGACTAACTAAGACTGGTATTCTCTGAATGACTCTATGCAGTAGGACTAACTAAGACTGGTATTCTCTGAAGGACTCTATGCAGCAGGACTAACTAAGACTGGTATTCTCTGAAGGACTCTAAGCAGCAGGAGACCTTAACCCTTCATGACTAACTAAGACTTGTAGTCTGCCTCTGAATGACTCTATGCAGTAGGACTAACTAAGACTGGTATTCTCTGAATGACTCTATGCAGTAGGACTAACTAAGACTGGTATTCTCTGAATGACTCTATGCAGTAGGACTAACTAAGACTGGTATTCTCTGAAAGACTCTGTACAGTAGGACTAACTAAGACTGGTATTCTCTGAAAGACTCTATACAGTAGGACTAACTAAGACTGGCATTCTCTGAAGGACTCTATGCAGCAGGAGACCTTAACCCTTCAGGACTAACTAAGACTGGTAGTCTGCCTCTGAATGACTCTATGCAGTAGGACTAACTAAGACTGGTATTCTCTGAATGACTCTATACAGTAGGACTAACTAAGACTGGTATTCTCTGAATGACTCTATGCAG
The DNA here is from genome assembly GCF_036934945.1 of Oncorhynchus masou masou. Lineage (NCBI taxonomy): Eukaryota > Metazoa > Chordata > Actinopteri > Salmoniformes > Salmonidae > Oncorhynchus > Oncorhynchus masou. The sequence continues at coordinate 2,713,360 of NC_088235.1, forward strand.
TAGGACTAACTAAGATTGGTATTCTCTGAATGACTCTATGCAGTAGGACTAACTAAGACTGGTATTCTCTGAATGACTCTATGCAGTAGGACTAACTAAGACTGGTATTCTCTGAAGGACTCTATGCAGCAGGAGACCTTAACCCTTCAGGACTAACTAAGACTGGTAGTCTGCCTCTGAATGACTCTATGCAGTAGGACTAACTAAGACTGGTATTCTCTGAATGACTCTATGCAGTAGGACTAACTAAGACTGGTATTCTCTGAATGACTCTATGCAGCAGGAGACCTTAACCCTTCAGGACTAACTAAGACTGGTAGTCTGCCTCTGAATGACTCTATGCAGTAGGACTAACTAAGACTGGTATTCTCTGAATGACTCTATACAGTAGGACTAACTAAGACTGGTATTCTCTGAATGACTCTATGCAGTAGGACTAACTAAGACTGGTATTCTCTGAATGACTCTATACAGTAGGACTAACTAAGACTGGTATTCTCTGAATGACTCTATACAGTAGGACTAACTAAGACTGGTATTCTCTGAATGACTCTATACAGTAGGACTAATTAAGACTGGTATTCTCTGAATGACTCTATGCAGTAGGACTAACTAAGACTGGTATTCTCTGAATGACTCTATGCAGTAGGACTAACTAAGACTGGTATTCTCTGAAAGACTCTGTACAGTAGGACTAACTAAGACTGGTATTCTCTGAAAGACTCTATACAGTAGGACTAACTAAGACTGGTATTCTCTGAAGGACTCTATGCAGTAGGACTAACTAAGACTGGTATTCTCTGAAGGACTCTATGCAGTAGGACTAACTAAGACTGGTATTCTACCTCTGAATGACTCTATACAGTAGGACTAACTAAGACTGGTAGTCTGGCTCCGAATGACTCTATGCAGTAGGACTAACTAAGACTGGTATTCTACCTCTGAATGACTCTATGCAGTAGGACTAACTAAGGCTGGTATTCTACCTCTGAATGACTCTATACAGTAGGACTAACTAAGACTGGTAGTCTGCCTCTGAATGACTCTATGCAGTAGGACTAACTAAGACTGGTATTCTCTGAATGACTCTTTGCAGTAGGACTAACTAAGACTGGTATTCTCTGAATGACTCTATACAGTAGGACTAACTAAGACTGGTATTCTCTGAATGACTCTATGTAGTAGGACTAACTAAGACTGGTATTCTCTGAATGACTCTATACAGTAGGACTAACTAAGACTGGTATTCTCTGAATGACTCTATACAGTAGGACAAACTAAGACTGGTATTCTCTGAATGACTCTATACAGTAGGACTAACTAAGACTGGTATTCTCTGAATGACTCTATACAGTAGGACTAACTAAGACTGGTATTCTCTGAATGACTCTATGCAGTAGGACTAACTAAGACTGGTATTCTCTGAATGACTCTATACAGTAGGACTAACAAAGACTGGTATTCTCTGAATGACTCTATGCAGTAGGACTAACTAAGACTGGTATTCTCTGAATGACTCTATATAGTAGGACTAACTAAGACTGGTATTCTCTGAATGACTCTATACAGTAGGACAAACTAAGACTGGTATTCTCTGAATGACTCTATACAGTAGGACTAACTAAGACTGGTATTCTACCTCTGAATGACTCTATGCAGTAGGACTAACTAAGACTGGTATTCTCTGAATGACTCTATGCAGTAGGAATAACTAAGACTGGTATTCTACCTCTGAATGACTCTATGCAGTAGGACTAACTAAGACTGGTATTCTCTGAATGACTCTATACAGTAGGACTAACTAAGACTGGTATTCTCTGAATGACTCTATGCAGTAGGACTAACTAAGACTGTTATTCTCTGAATGACTCCATGCAGTAGGACTAACTAAGACTGGTATTCTCTGAATGACTCTATACAGTAGGACTAACTAAGACTGGTATTCTCTGAATGACTCTATGCAGTAGGACTAACTAAGACTGGTATTCTCTGAAGGACTATATGCAGCAGGACTAACTAAGACTGGTATTCTCTGAATGACTCTATGCAGTAGGACTAACTAAGACTGGTATTCTCTGAAGGACTCTATGCAGTAGGACTAACTAAGACTGGTATTCTCTGAATGACTCTATACAGTAGGACTAATTAAGACTGGTATTCTCTGAATGACTCTATGCAGTAGGACTAACTAAGACTGGTATTCTCTGAATGACTCTATGCAGTAGGACTAACTAAGACTGGTATTCTCTGAAAGACTCTGTACAGTAGGACTAACTAAGACTGGTATTCTCTGAAAGACTCTATACAGTAGGACTAACTAAGACTGGTATTCTCTGAATGACTCTATGCAGTAGGACTAACTAAGACTGGTATTCTCTGAATGACTCTATACAGTAGGACTAACTAAGACTGGTATTCTCTGAATGACTCTATACAGTAGGACTAACTAAGACTGGTATTCTCTGAATGACTCTATACAGTAGGACTAACTAAGACTGGTATTCTCGGAATGACTCTATGCAGTAGGACTAACTAAGACTGGTATTCTCTGAATGACTCTATACAGTAGGACTAACTAAGACTGGTATTCTCTGAATGACTCTATACAGTAGGACTAACTAAGACTGGTATTCTCTGAATGACTCTATGCAGTAGGACTAACTAAGACTGGTATTCTACCTCTGAATGACTCTATGCAGTAGGACTAACTAAGACTGGTATTCTCTGAATGACTCTATACAGTAGGACTAACTAAGACTGGTATTCTCTGAATGACTCTATGCAGTAGGACTAACTAAGACTGGTATTCTCTGAATGACTCCATGCAGTAGGACTAACTAAGACTGGTATTCTCTGAATGACTCTATACAGTAGGACTAACTAAGACTGGTATTCTCTGAATGACTCTATGCAGTAGGACTAACTAAGACTGGTATTCTCTGAAGGACTCTATGCAGCAGGACTAACTAAGACTGGTATTCTCTGAAGGACTCTATGCAGCAGGAGACCTTAACCCTTCATGACTAACTAAGACTTGTAGTCTGCCTCTGAATGACTCTATGCAGTAGGACTAACTAAGACTGGTATTCTCTGAATGACTCTATACAGTAGGACTAACTAAGACTGGTATTCTCTGAATGACTCTATACAGTAGGACAAACTAAGACTGGTATTCTCTGAATGACTCTATACAGTAGGACTAACTAAGACTGGTATTCTACCTCTGAATGACTCTATGCAGTAGGACTAACTAAGACTGGTATTCTCTGAATGACTCTATGCAGTAGGAATAACTAAGACTGGTATTCTACCTCTGAATGACTCTATGCAGTAGGACTAACTAAGACTGGTATTCTCTGAATGACTCTATACAGTAGGACTAACTAAGACTGGTATTCTCTGAATGACTCTATGCAGTAGGACTAACTAAGACTGTTATTCTCTGAATGACTCCATGCAGTAGGACTAACTAAGACTGGTATTCTCTGAATGACTCTATACAGTAGGACTAACTAAGACTGGTATTCTCTGAATGACTCTATGCAGTAGGACTAACTAAGACTGGTATTCTCTGAAGGACTATATGCAGCAGGACTAACTAAGACTGGTATTCTCTGAATGACTCTATGCAGTAGGACTAACTAAGACTGGTATTCTCTGAAGGACTCTATGCAGTAGGACTAACTAAGACTGGTATTCTCTGAATGACTCTATACAGTAGGACTAATTAAGACTGGTATTCTCTGAATGACTCTATGCAGTAGGACTAACTAAGACTGGTATTCTCTGAATGACTCTATGCAGTAGGACTAACTAAGACTGGTATTCTCTGAAAGACTCTGTACAGTAGGACTAACTAAGACTGGTATTCTCTGAAAGACTCTATACAGTAGGACTAACTAAGACTGGTATTCTCTGAATGACTCTATGCAGTAGGACTAACTAAGACTGGTATTCTCTGAATGACTCTATACAGTAGGACTAACTAAGACTGGTATTCTCTGAATGACTCTATACAGTAGGACTAACTAAGACTGGTATTCTCTGAATGACTCTATACAGTAGGACTAACTAAGACTGGTATTCTCGGAATGACTCTATGCAGTAGGACTAACTAAGACTGGTATTCTCTGAATGACTCTATACAGTAGGACTAACTAAGACTGGTATTCTCTGAATGACTCTATACAGTAGGACTAACTAAGACTGGTATTCTCTGAATGACTCTATGCAGTAGGACTAACTAAGACTGGTATTCTACCTCTGAATGACTCTATGCAGTAGGACTAACTAAGACTGGTATTCTCTGAATGACTCTATACAGTAGGACTAACTAAGACTGGTATTCTCTGAATGACTCTATGCAGTAGGACTAACTAAGACTGGTATTCTCTGAATGACTCCATGCAGTAGGACTAACTAAGACTGGTATTCTCTGAATGACTCTATACAGTAGGACTAACTAAGACTGGTATTCTCTGAATGACTCTATGCAGTAGGACTAACTAAGACTGGTATTCTCTGAAGGACTCTATGCAGCAGGACTAACTAAGACTGGTATTCTCTGAAGGACTCTATGCAGCAGGAGACCTTAACCCTTCATGACTAACTAAGACTTGTAGTCTGCCTCTGAATGACTCTATGCAGTAGGACTAACTAAGACTGGTATTCTCTGAATGACTCTATGCAGTAGGACTAACTAAGACTGGTATTCTCTGAATGACTCTATGCAGTAGGACTAACTAAGACTGGTATTCTCTGAAAGACTCTGTACAGTAGGACTAACTAAGACTGGTATTCTCTGAAAGACTCTATACAGTAGGACTAACTAAGACTGGCATTCTCTGAAGGACTCTATGCAGCAGGAGACCTTAACCCTTCAGGACTAACTAAGACTGGTAGTCTGCCTCTGAATGACTCTATGCAGTAGGACTAACTAAGACTGGTATTCTCTGAATGACTCTATACAGTAGGACTAACTAAGACTGGTATTCTCTGAATGACTCTATGCAGTAGGACTAACTAAGATTGGTATTCTCTGAATGACTCTATGCAGTAGGACTAACTAAGACTGGTATTCTCTGAATGACTCTATGCAGTAGGACTAACTAAGACTGGTATTCTCTGAAGGACTCTATGCAGCAGGAGACCTTAACCCTTCAGGACTAACTAAGACTGGTAGTCTGCCTCTGAATGACTCTATGCAGTAGGACTAACTAAGACTGGTATTCTCTGAATGACTCTATGCAGCAGGACTAACTAAGACTGGTATTCTCTGAATGACTCTATGCAGCAGGAGACCTTAACCCTTCAGGACTAACTAAGACTGGTAGTCTGCCTCTGAATGACTCTATGCAGTAGGACTAACTAAGACTGGTATTCTCTGAATGACTCTATACAGTAGGACTAACTAAGACTGGTATTCTCTGAATGACTCTATGCAGTAGGACTAACTAAGACTGGTATTCTCTGAATGACTCTATACAGTAGGACTAACTAAGACTGGTATTCTCTGAATGACTCTATACAGTAGGACTAACTAAGACTGGTATTCTCTGAATGACTCTATACAGTAGGACTAATTAAGACTGGTATTCTCTGAATGACTCTATGCAGTAGGACTAACTAAGACTGGTATTCTCTGAATGACTCTATGCAGTAGGACTAACTAAGACTGGTATTCTCTGAAAGACTCTGTACAGTAGGACTAACTAAGACTGGTATTCTCTGAAAGACTCTATACAGTAGGACTAACTAAGACTGGTATTCTCTGAAGGACTCTATGCAGTAGGACTAACTAAGACTGGTATTCTCTGAAGGACTCTATGCAGTAGGACTAACTAAGACTGGTATTCTACCTCTGAATGACTCTATACAGTAGGACTAACTAAGACTGGTAGTCTGGCTCCGAATGACTCTATGCAGTAGGACTAACTAAGACTGGTATTCTACCTCTGAATGACTCTATGCAGTAGGACTAACTAAGGCTGGTATTCTACCTCTGAATGACTCTATACAGTAGGACTAACTAAGACTGGTAGTCTGCCTCTGAATGACTCTATGCAGTAGGACTAACTAAGACTGGTATTCTCTGAATGACTCTTTGCAGTAGGACTAACTAAGACTGGTATTCTCTGAATGACTCTATACAGTAGGACTAACTAAGACTGGTATTCTCTGAATGACTCTATGTAGTAGGACTAACTAAGACTGGTATTCTCTGAATGACTCTATACAGTAGGACTAACTAAGACTGGTATTCTCTGAATGACTCTATACAGTAGGACAAACTAAGACTGGTATTCTCTGAATGACTCTATACAGTAGGACTAACTAAGACTGGTATTCTCTGAATGACTCTATACAGTAGGACTAACTAAGACTGGTATTCTCTGAATGACTCTATGCAGTAGGACTAACTAAGACTGGTATTATCTGAATGACTCTATACAGTAGGACTAACAAAGACTGGTATTCTCTGAATGACTCTATGCAGTAGGACTAACTAAGACTGGTATTCTCTGAATGACTCTATACAGTAGGACTAACTAAGACTGGTATTCTCTGAATTACTCTATACAGTAGGACAAACTAAGACTGGTATTCTCTGAATGACTCTATACAGTAGGACTAACTAAGACTGTTATTCTCTGAATGACTCCATGCAGTAGGACTAACTAAGACTGGTATTCTCTGAATGACTCTATGCAGTAGGAATAACTAAGACTGGTATTCTACCTCTGAATGACTCTATGCAGTAGGACTAACTAAGACTGGTATTCTCTGAATGACTCTATACAGTAGGACTAACTAAGACTGGTATTCTACCTCTGAATGACTCTATGCAGTAGGACTAACTAAGACTGGTATTCTCTGAATGACTCTATACAGTAGGACTAACTAAGACTGGTATTCTCTGAATGACTCTATGCAGTAGGACTAACTAAGACTGTTATTCTCTGAATGACTCCATGCAGTAGGACTAACTAAGACTGGTATTCTCTGAATGACTCTATACAGTAGGACTAACTAAGACTGGTATTCTCTGAATGACTCTATGCAGTAGGACTAACTAAGACTGGTATTCTCTGAAGGACTATATGCAGCAGGACTAACTAAGACTGGTATTCTCTGAATGACTCTATGCAGTAGGACTAACTAAGACTGGTATTTTCTGAAGGACTCTATGCAGTAGGACTAACTAAGACTGGTATTCTCTGAATGACTCTATACAGTAGGACTAATTAAGACTGGTATTCTCTGAATGACTCTATGCAGTAGGACTAACTAAGACTGGTATTCTCTGAATGACTCTATGCAGTAGGACTAACTAAGACTGGTATTCTCTGAAAGACTCTGTACAGTAGGACTAACTAAGACTGGTATTCTCTGAAAGACTCTATACAGTAGGACTAACTAAGACTGGTATTCTCTGAAGGACTCTATGCAGTAGGACTAACTAAGACTGGTATTCTCTGAAGGACTCTATGCAGTAGGACTAACTAAGACTGGTATTCTACCTCTGAATGACTCTATACAGTAGGACTAACTAAGACTGGTAGTCTGGCTCCGAATGACTCTATGCAGTAGGACTAACTAAGACTGGTATTCTACCTCTGAATGACTCTATGCTGTAGGACTAACTAAGGCTGGTATTCTACCTCTGAATGACTCTATACAGTAGGACTAACTAAGACTGGTAGTCTGCCTCTGAATGACTCTATGCAGTAGGACTAACTAAGACTGGTATTCTCTGAATGACTCTTTGCAGTAGGACTAACTAAGACTGGTATTCTCTGAATGACTCTATACAGTAGGACTAACTAAGACTGGTATTCTCTGAATGACTCTATGTAGTAGGACTAACTAAGACTGGTATTCTCTGAATGACTCTATACAGTAGGACTAACTAAGACTGGTATTCTCTGAATGACTCTATACAGTAGGACAAACTAAGACTGGTATTCTCTGAATGACTCTATACAGTAGGACTAACTAAGACTGGTATTCTACCTCTGAATGACTCTATGCAGTAGGACTAACTAAGACTGGTATTCTCTGAATGACTCTATGCAGTAGGAATAACTAAGACTGGTATTCTACCTCTGAATGACTCTATGCAGTAGGACTAACTAAGACTGGTATTCTCTGAATGACTCTATACAGTAGGACTAACTAAGACTGGTATTCTCTGAATGACTCTATGCAGTAGGACTAACTAAGACTGGTATTCTCTGAATGACTCCATGCAGTAGGACTAACTAAGACTGGTATTCTCTGAATGACTCTATACAGTAGGACTAACTAAGACTGGTATTCTCTGAATGACTCTATGCAGTAGGACTAACTAAGACTGGTATTCTCTGAAGGACTCTATGCAGCAGGACTAACTAAGACTGGTATTCTCTGAAGGACTCTATGCAGCAGGAGACCTTAACCCTTCAGGACCAACTAAGACTGGTAGTCTGCCTCTGAATGACTCTACGCAGTAGGACTAACTAAGACTGGTATTCTCTGAATGACTCTATGCAGTAGGACTAACTAAGACTGGTATTCTCTGAATGACTCTATGCAGTAGGACTAACTAAGACTGGTATTCTCTGAAAGACTCTGTACAGTAGGACTAACTAAGACTGGTATTCTCTGAAAGACTCTATACAGTAGGACTAACTAAGACTGGTATTCTCTGAAGGACTCTATGCAGCAGGAGACCTTAACCCTTCAGGACTAACTAAGACTGGTAGTCTGCCTCTGAATGACTCTATGCAGTAGGACTAACTAAGACTGGTATTCTCTGAATGACTCTATGCAGTAGGACTAACTAAGACTGGTATTCTCTGAATGACTCTATGCAGTAGGACTAACTAAGACTGGTATTCTCTGAATGACTCTATGCAGTAGGACTAACTAAGACTGGTATTCTCTGAAGGACTCTATGCAGCAGGAGACCTTAACCCTTCAGGACTAACTAAGACTGGTAGTCTGCCTCTGAATGACTCTATGCAGTAGGACTAACTAAGACTGGTATTCTCTGAATGACTCTATGCAGTAGGACTAACTAAGACTGGTATTCTCTGAATGACTCTATGCAGCAGGAGACCTTAACCCTTCAGGACTAACTAAGACTGGTAGTCTGCCTCTGAATGACTCTTTGCAGTAGTAGTAGAATGTGGGAACTTACCAATATGTGGGAGTGAAGTTGCCACTAGATGTCACCTCTGGTTGGAAGGCAGTCCAGTATCTCTGCAGTCCTCTGACCATGGAGTGTGTTCATCCGATAGGCTCCTGGTGAACTAGAGAAGAACAAACACAGACTAAGAAAAATATTTAATGAACACACATGAGACAGAAATGTGTCTCAAACCCACTATAACAGATAAATAATATAACTGAATGGTAACCTCAACCCACTATAACAGATATATAAATATAACTGAATGGTAACCTCAACCCACTATAACAGATATATAAATATAACTGAATGGTAACCTCAACCCACTATAACAGATATATAAATATATCTGAATGGTAACCTCAACCCACTATAACAGATATATAAATATAACTGAATGGTAACCTCAACCCACTATAACAGATATATAAATATGACTGAATGGTAACCTCAACCCACTATAACAGATATATAAATATAACTGAATGGTAACCTCAACCCACTATAACAGATATATAAATATGACTGAATGGTAACCTCAACCCAATATAACAGATATATAAATATAACTGAATGGTAACCTCAACCCACTATAACAGATATATAAATATACTGAATGGTAACCTCAACCCGCTATAACAGATATATAAATATAACTGAATGGTAACCTCAACCCACTATAACAGATATATAAATATAACTGAATGGTAACCTCAACCCACTATAACAGATATATAAATATAACTGAATGGTAACCTCAACCCACTATAACAGATATATAAATATAACTGAATGGTAACCTCAACCCACTATAACAGATATATAAATATAACTGAATGGTAACCTCAACCCACTATAACAGATATATAAATATATCTGTATGGTAACCTCAACCCACTATAACAGATATATAAATATACTGAATGGTAACCTCAACCCACTATAACAGATATATAAATATAACTGAATGGTAACCTCAACCCACTATAACAGATATATAAATATAACTGAATGGTAACCTCAACCCACTATAACAGATATATAAATATAACTGAATGGTAACCTCAACCCACTATAACAGATATATAAATATAACTGAATGGTAACCTCAACCCACTATAACAGATATATAAATATAACTGAATGGTAACCTCAACCCACTATAACAGATATATAAATATAACTGAATGGTAACCTCAACCCACTATAACAGATATATAAATATAACTGAATGGTAACCTCAACCCACTATGACAGATATATAAATATACTGAATGGTAACCTCAACCCACTATAACAGATATATAAATATAACTGAATGGTAACCTCAACCCACTATAACAGATATATAAATATAACTGAATGGTAACCTCAACCCACTATGACAGATATATAAATATACTGAATGGTAACCTCAACCCACTATAACAGATATATAAATATAACTGAATGGTAACCTCAACCCACTATAACAGATATATAAATATACTGAATGGTAACCTCAACCCACTATAACAGATATATAAATATATACTGAATGGTAACCTCAACCCACTATAACAGATATATAAATATACTGAATGGTAACCTCAACCCACTATAACAGATATATAAATATAACTGAATGGTAACCTCAACCAACTATAACAGATATATAAATATAACTGAATGGTAACCTCAACCCACTATAACAGATATATAAATATACTGAATGGTAACCTCAACCCACTATAACAGATATATAAATATAACTGAATGGTAACCTCAACCCACTATAACAGATATATAAATATACTGAATGGTAACCTCAACCCACTATAACAGATATATAAATATAACTGAATGGTAACCTCAACCCACTATAACAGATATATAAATATACTGAATGGTAACCTCAACCCACTATAACAGATATATAAATATACTGAATGGTAATCTCAACCCACTATAACAGATATATCCATACTACTGAATGGTAACCTCAACCCACTATAACAGATATATAAATATGACTGAATGGTAACCTCAACCCACTATAACAGATATATAAATATACTGAATGGTAACCTCAACCCACTATAACAGATATATAAATATAACTGAATGGTAACCTCAACCCACTATAACAGATATATAAATATAACTGAATGGTAACCTCAACCCACTATAACAGATATATAAATATAACTGAATGGTAACCTCAACCCACTATAACAGATATATAAATATAACTGAATGGTAACCTCAACCCACTATAACAGATATATAAATATGACTGAATGGTAACCTCAACCCACTATAACAGATATATAAATATAACTGAATGGTAACCTCAACCCACTATAACAGATATATAAATATAACTGAATGGTAACCTCAACCCACTATAACAGATATATAAATATAACTGAATGGTAACCTCAACCCACTATAACAGATATATAAATATAACTGAATGGTAACCTCAACCCACTATAACAGATATATAAATATAACTGAATGGTAACCTCAACCCACTATAACAGATATATAAATATAACTGAATGGTAACCTCAACCCACTATACAGATATATAAATATAACTGAATGGTAACCTCAACCCACTATAACAGATATATAAATATAACTGAATGGTAACCTCAACCCACTATAACAGATATATAAATATAACTGAATGGTAACCTCAACCCACTATAACAGATATATAAATATACTGAATGGTAACCTCAACCCACTATAACAGATATATAAATATAACTGAATGGTAACCTCAACCCACTATAACAGATATATAAATATAACTGAATGGTAACCTCAACCCACTATAACAGATATATAAATATAACTGAATGGTAACCTCAACCCACTATAAAAGGATCAGAAATTAACTCGACAAGCGTCAGAAGATATCTGATGAAGACAGGACCAGCCTTTTGTTGTGTGCACTAGGAAGCCCCAGACAACAGACAGTTGTTATCTGCATGTCACATCTCAAATAAAACATTGTTTTTTAAATTAAAAAGCTTTTCCTTGCATTGTAATATTCTGCCGTCATGAAGCTGTCCAGACAGAAACATGACGTTCCAAATAGCACCCTGTTCCCTTCGTAGTGTACACTACTGTTGACCAGCCCCCATAGGGAATAGGGTGCCTATATAGAACACTACTGTTGACCAGCCCCCATAGGGCATAGGGTGCCTATCTGTTGACCAGAGCCCTATTCCCTATATAGAACACTACTGTTGACCAGAGCCCTATTCCCTATATAGAACACTACTGTTGACCAGAGCCCTATTCCCTATATAGAACACTACTGTTGACCAGAGCCCTATTCCCTATATAGAACACTACTGTTGACCAGAGCCCTATTCCCTATATAGAACACTACTGTTGACCAGAGCCCTATTCCCTATATAGAACACTACTGTTGACCAGAGCCCTATTCCCTATATAGAACACTACTGTTGACCAGGGCCCTATTCCCTATATAGAACACTACTGTTGACCAGGGCCCTATTCCCTATATAGAACACTACTGTTGACCAGAGCCCTATTCCCTATATAGAACACTACTGTTGACCAGAGCCCTATTCCCTATATAGAACACTACTGTTGACCAGGGCCCTATTCCCTATATAGAACACTACTGTTGACCAGAGCCCTATTCCCTATATAGAACACTACTGTTGACCAGAGCCCTATTCACTATATAGAACACTACTGTTGACCAGGGCCCTATTCCCCATATAGAACACTACTGTTGACCAGAGCCCTATTCCCTGTATAGAACACTACTGTTGACCAGAGCCCTATTCCCTATATAGAACACTACTGTTGACCAGAGCCCTATTCCCTATATAGAACACTACTGTTGCCCAGAGCCCTATTCCCTATATAGAACACTACTGTTGACCAGAGCCCTATTCCCTCATATAGAACACTACTGTTGACCAGAGCCCTATTCCCTATATAGAACACTACTGTTGACCAGCCCCCATAGGGAATAGGGTGCCTATTGGCGACTCAGTGTAATGTTTAATATGTCTTTGAACTCTCACACATTGGTTCTGCCCTGTTCGTGTCGGGGACAGAGAGATCTGATAATGGACTGGTGAGATGAACGGGTTTCCATTGTTGGGCTGTTCATTAAAGCCACAATCCTGAATTTGTTTTGTTGTTGTTGTTAAACGTCAGCCCCGCCACTTGGTCGTCTGTAAAGTTGACCGGCAGCACATATTGCAGATTGTATCTTTTTAAACCACTTTGAACAGAAACCAATATGTACCTGTCTCATGAATCATGACTTTAGGCTCAGCTTCTTTAATATGTTCTTTGTGTAACGACGTTCTTCGTTTGTCAAAAGAGAGTCGGACCGAAATGCAGCGTGGTGGTTACTCATGATCTTTAATGAAGGATCGCGATACATAAAATAACTATTACAAAATACAAGACAACAAACGGAACGTGAAATCTAATTACAGCCTATCTGGTGAAACTACACAGAGACAGGAACAATCACCCACGAAATACAAAGTGAAACCCAGGCTACCTAAATACGGTTCCCAATCAGAGACAACGAGAATCACCTGACTCTGATTGAGAACCGCCTCAGGCAGCCAAACCTATGCAACACCCCTACTCAGCCGCAAATGCCAATACCAACAAAACCCCAATACGAAATACAACATAAACCCATGTCACACCCTGGCCTGACCAACAAATAAACTAAAACACAAAAATACCAAGACCAAGGCGTGGCACTTTGTCCATGTTAAATCTCTGTACGGTCTGACTGGGGATGTGACAGGCAACCCAGACAACTGACTCGGCCTGCAAATATTGGGCCTTTTCTTTTCCCAAAACATGAAGTTATTTAAGAGATCTACAGATCAAAAACCATGCCTAAAAAGTGGGCTTGGGCTGTACACCATATACCATATACCATATTACAGGCTATTGGGCTGTACACCATACACCATATACCAGGGACTTGGGCTGTACACCATATACCATATTACAGGCTCTTGGGCTGTACACCATATACCATATACCAGGGTCTTAGGCTGTATACCATATACCATATACCAGGGTCTTGGGCTGTATACCATATACCATATTACAGGCTCTTGGGCTGTATACCATATACCATATACTGGGGACTTGGGCTGTACACCATATACCATATTACAGGCTCTTGGGCTGTACACCATATACCGTATTACAGGCTCTTGGGCTGTACACCATATACCATATACCATATTACAGGCTCTTGGGCTGTACACCATATACCATATACCATATTACAGGCTCTTGGGCTGTACACCATATACCATTTTACAGGCTCTTGGGCTGTACACCATATACCGTATTACAGGCTCTTGGGCTGTACACCATATACCATATACCATATTACAGGCTCTTGGGCTGTACACCATATACCATTTTACAGGCTCTTGGGCTGTACACCATATACCGTATTACAGGCTCTTGGGCTGTACACCATATACCATATACCATATTACAGGCTCTTGGGCTGTACACCATATACCATATACCATATTACAGGCTCTTGGGCTGTACACCATATACCGTATTACAGGCTCTTGGGCTGTACACCATATACCATATTACAGGCTCTTGGGCTGTACACCATATACCATATTACAGGCTCTTGGGCTGTACACCATATACCATATACCATATTACAGGCTCTTGGGCTGTACACCATATACCATATTACAGGCTCTTGGGCTGTACACCATATACCGTATACCATATTACAGGCTCTTGGGCTGTACACCATATACCATATACCATATTACAGGCTCTTGGGCTGTACACCATATACCGTATACCATATTACAGGCTCTTGGGCTGTACACCATATACCATATACCATATTACAGGCTCTTGGGCTGTACACCATATACCGTATACCATATTACAGGCTCTTGGGCTGTACACCATATACCATATACCAGGGTCTTAGGCTGTACACCATACACCATATACCAGGGTCTTGGGCTGTACACCATATACCATATTACAGGCTCTTGGGCTGTACACCATATACCATATACCAGGGTCTTAGGCTGTACACCATATACCATATACCATATTACAGGCTCTTGGGCTGTACACCATATACCGTATTACAGGCTCTTGGGCTGTACACCATATACCATATTACAGGCTCTTGGGCTGTACACCATATACCATATTACAGGCTCTTGGGCTGTACACCATATACCATATACCATATTACAGGCTCTTGGGCTGTACACCATATACCATATTACAGGCTCTTGGGCTGTACACCATATACCGTATACCATATTACAGGCTCTTGGGCTGTACACCATATACCATATACCATATTACAGGCTCTTGGGCTGTACACCATATACCGTATACCATATTACAGGCTCTTGGGCTGTACACCATATACCATATACCAGGGTCTTAGGCTGTATACCATATACCATATACCGGGGTCTTGGGCTGTATACCATATACCATATTACAGGCTCTTGGGCTGTATACCATATACCATATTACAGGCTCTTGGGCTGTACACCATATACCATATACCAGGGTCTTGGGCTATACACCATATACCGTATACAATATATATTAGGGTCTTGGGCTGTACACCATATACCATATACCAGGGACTTGGGCTGTACACCATATACCATATACCAGGGACTTGGGCTGTACACCATATACCGTATACAATATATATTAGCGTCTTGGGCTGTACACCATATACCATATACCAGGGACTTGGGCTGTACACCATATACCATATACCAGGGACTTGGGCTGTACACCATATACCATATACCATATACCATGTACTGGGGTCTTGGGCTGTACACCATATACCATGTACTGGGGTCTGGGGTGTTGTATACCATATACCATATACCATATACCAGGGTCTTGGGCTGTACACCATATACCATATACCAGGGTCTTGGGCTGTACACCATATACCATATTACAGGGACTTGGGCTGTACACCATATACCATATTACAGGGACTTGGGCTGTACACCATATACCATATACCAGGGTCTTGGGCTGTACACCATATACCATATTACAGGGACTTGGGCTGTACACCATATACCATATTACAGGGACTTGGGCTGTATACCATATACCATATACCAGGGTCTTGGGCTGTACACCATATACCATATACCAGGGTCTTGGGCTGTACACCATATACCATATTACAGGGACTTGGGCTGTATACTGTACACCATATACCAGGGACTTGGGCTGTATACCATATACCATATACCAGGGACTTGGGCTGTACACCATATACCATATACCAGGGACTTGGGCTGTATACTGTACACCATATACCAGGGACTTGGGCTGTACACCATATACCATATACCAGGGACTTGGGCTGTACACCATATACCGTATACAATATATATTAGGGTCATGGGCTGTACACCATATACCATATACCAGGGACTTGGGCTGTATACCATATACCATATACCAGGGTCTTGGGCTGTACACCATATACCGTATACAATATATATTAGGGTCTTGGGCTGTACACCATATACCATATACCAGGGACTTGGGCTGTATCCCATATACCATATACCAGGGACTTGGGCTGTATCCCATATACCATATACCAGGGTCTTGGGCTGTACACCATACACCATATACCAGGGACTTGGGCTGTATCCCATATACCATATACCAGGGACTTGGGCTGTACACCATATACCATATACCAGGGACTTGGGCTGTACACCATATACCATATACCAGGGTCTTGGGCTATACACCAAATACCATATACCAGGGACTTGGGCTAGATACCATATACCATATAACAGGGACTTGGGCTGTACACCATATACCATATACTGGGGTCTTGGGCTGTACACCATATACCATATAGCAGGGTCTTGGGCTGTATACCATATACCATATAGCAGGGTCTTGGGCTGTACACCATATACCATGTACTGGGGTCTTGGGCTGTACACCATATACCATGTACTGGGGTCTTGGGCTGTACACCATATACCATGTACTGGGGTCTTGGGCTGTACACCATATACCATGTACTGGGGTCTTGGGCTGTACACCATATACCATGTACTGGAGTCTGGGGTGTTGTATACCATATACCATATACCATATAGCAGGGTCTTGGGCTGTACACCATATACCATGTACTGGGGTCTTGGGCTGTACAACATATACCATGTACTGGGGTCTGGGGCTGTATACCATATACCATATACCATATAGCAGGGTCTTGGGCTGTATACCATATACCATGTACTGGGGTCTTGGGCTGTATACCATATACCATATACCATATAGCAGGGTCTTGGGCTGTACACCATATACCATATAGCAGGGTCTTCGGCTGTACACCATATACCATGTACTCGGGTCTTGGGCTGTACACCATATACCATATACCATATAGCAGGGTCTTGGGCTGTACACCATATACCATATAGCAGGGTCTTGGGCTGTACACCATATACCATATACCATATACCAGGGTCTTGGGCTGTACACCATATACCATGTACTCGGGTCTTGGGCTGTACACCATATACCATATACCATATAGCAGGGTCTTGGGCTGTACACCATATACCATGTACCGGGGTCTGGGGCTGTATACCGTATATATATACCGTACACTGGGGTCTGGGGCTGTATACCGTATATATATACCGTACACTGGGGTCTGGGGCTGTATACCGTATATATATACCATACACTGGGGTCTGGGGCTGTATACCGTATATATATACCGTACACTGGGGTCTGGGGCTGTATACCGTATATATATACCGTACACCGGGGTCTGGGGCTGTATACCGTATATATATACCATACACCGGGGTCTGGGGCTGTATACCGTATATATATACCGTACACTGGGGTCTGGGGCTGTATACCGTATATATATACCGTACACCGGGGTCTGGGGCTGTATACCGTATATATATACCGTACACTGGGGTCTGGGGCTGTATACCGTATATATATACCATACACTGGGGTCTGGGGCTGTATACCGTATATATATACCGTACACCGGGGTCTTGGGCTGTATACCGTATATATATACCGTACACCGGGGTCTGGGGCTGTATACCGTATATATATACCGAACACCGGGGTCTGGGGCTGTATACCGTATATATATACCGTACACCGGGGTCTGGGGCTGTATACCGTATATATACACCGTACACCGGGGTCTGGGGCTGTATACCGTATATATATACCGAACACCGGGGTCTGGGGCTGTATACCGTATATATATACCGTACACCGGGGTCTGGGGCTGTATACCGTATATATATACCATACACCGGGGTCTGGGGCTGTATACCGTACACCGGGGTCTGGGGCTGTATACCGTGTATATATACCGTACACCGGGGTCTGGGGCTGTATACCGTGTATATATACCATACACCGGGATCTGGGGCTGTATACCGTATATATATACCGTACACTGGGGTCTGGGGCTGTATACCGTATATATATACCGTACACTGGGGTCTGGGGCTGTATACTGTATATATATACCGTACACTGGGGTCTGGGGCTGTATACCGTATATATATACCGTACACTGGGGTCTGGGGCTGTATACCGTATATATATACCGTACACCGGGGTCTGGGGCTGTATACCGTATATATATACCGTACACCGGGGTCTGGGGCTGTATACCGTATATATATACCGTACAACGGGGTCTGGGGCTGTATACCGTATATATATACCATACACTGGGGTCTGGGGCTGTATACCGTATATATATACCATACACCGGGGTCCTGGGCTGTATACCGTATATATATACCGTACACCGGGGTCTGGGGCTGTATACCGTATATATATACCGTACACCGGGGTCTGGGGCTGTATACCATATATATATACCGTACACTGGGGTCTGGGGCTGTATACCGTATATATATACCGTACACCGGGGTCTGGGGCTGTATACCGTATATATATACCGTACACCGGGGTCTGGGGCTGTATACCGTATATATATACCGTACACTGGGGTCTGGGGCTGTATACCCTATATATATACCATACACCGGGGTCCTGGGCTGTATACCGTATATATATACCGTACACCGGGGTCTTGGGCTGTATACCGTATATATATACCGTACACCGGGGTTTGGGGCTGTATACCGTATATATATACCGTACACCGGGGTCTGGGGCTGTATACCGTATATATATACCGTACAACGGGGTCTGGGGCTGTATACCGTATATATATACCGTACACTGGGGTCTGGGGCTGTATACCGTATATATATACCATACACCGGGGTCCTGGGCTGTATACCGTATATATATACCGTACACCGGGGTCTGGGGCTGTATACCGTATATATATACCATACACTGGGGTCTGGGGCTGTATACCCTATATATATACCGTACACCAGGGTCTGGGGCTCTATACCGTACACCGGGGTCTGGGGCTGTATACCGTATATATATACCATACACCGGGGTCTGGGGCTGTATACCGTATATATATACCGTACACCGGGGTCTGGGGCTGTATACCGTATATATATACCGTACACCGGGGTCTGGGGCTGTATACCGTATATATATACCGTACACCGGGGTCTGGGGCTGTATACCGTATATATATACCGTACACCGGGGTCTGGGGCTGTATACCGTATATATATACCGTACACCGGCGTCTGGGGCTGTATACCGTATATATATACCGTACACCGGGGTCTGGGGCTGTATACCGTATATATATACCGTACACTGGGGTCTGGGGCTGTATACCGTATATATATACCGTACACTGGGGTCTGGGGCTGTATACCGTATATATATACCGTACACCGGGGTCTGGGGCTGTATACCGTATATATATACCGTACACCGGGGTCTGGGGCTGTATACCGTATATATATACCGTACAACGGGGTCTGGGGCTGTATACCGTATATATATACCATACACTGGGGTCTGGGGCTGTATACCGTATATATATACCATACACCGGGGTCCTGGGCTGTATACCGTATATATATACCGTACACCGGGGTCTGGGGCTGTATACCGTATATATATACCGTACACCGGGGTCTGGGGCTGTATACCATATATATATACCGTACACTGGGGTCTGGGGCTGTATACCGTATATATATACCGTACACCGGGGTCTGGGGCTGTATACCGTATATATATACCGTACACCGGGGTCTGGGGCTGTATACCGTATATATATACCGTACACCGGGGTCTATTTTCTGTTTTGTGTGAAGCTATTTTCTGTTTTGTGGGTAGTTATTTTTGTTTTGTGTGTAGCTATTTTCTGTTTTGTGGGTAGTTATTTTCTGTTTTGTGGGTAGTCTTTGGTTCCCAATCAGAGACAACGATAGACAGCTGTCCCTGATTGAGAACCATACCCGGCCAAAACATAGAAACACAAAACATAGAAATAAAGAAACTAGAATGCCCAACCTAGTCGCACCCTGGTCTAACCTAAATAGAGAATAAAAGCCAGGGCGTGACACCCTGTCCCTTTATTTTACCTTCTGAAGCTTATCGTAGTTCTCCAGAACAGTTGAGACAGTCAGGTGTTTGTTTGTAAATAGCAGAATGGGAGAACTGGAGCAGGTGAGTCCAGCTGTGTCACTTGGGTCACGTTTTAAATCGAAAGTCAACCATGTTTATTTTTCTTACCTCAATAGAGTGATCAGAGACGTAGTTTTCCTTCACAGGAAATACATCACTGCAACACGTTTGGCAGAAAACATTTGCATCTTCATCAGCTGGCAACAGAAGCACAAAGCTGTTTGGCTGGCAGCAAGTAAATGATCTGACAATGACAAGGCAGCAGCAGCACGGCCATCAGATGTATAATGTTTATCATAGGAAGAATGTAGCCAGCTACATTTCCTAATGTTTTCCTTTAAAGTTATTCTTGCATTTTTAACGGGAGAGATGGTCGTCTGGCAACACCAGAGAAAAGTACTGGTGTACAGTAGTCAGAGGGCCATCTGTTGATTGAACGCCTGTTCTGAATTCTCATCCGAGTGGAGAAGTGCAACTGAAGCACAACGTTAGTCTGACGACGAGCAGAAATTACAATCAGAACCATTTTAGATCTGTGTTTAACAAAACTATTTCTTAAGTGTTTTATCTTTTATTTTTTTGTGTGTGGAAAAATGAATTCTGCATAAACATGACCCCTAAATTGAACTTGCTAGTTAATCTAAGGGGCTGAATCATTAAGGTGACGGGGGTCATCATATTGTGTTGTCTTTCTCCAGTGTTTCAGAAGTCAAAGCCCATTGGATCAGTAATCTGTACAGCTGCCATCTCTTGATTTCCTTGCGATTTTTCTGCTCTCCGTTCTCGACCTGTCTGCTCCTCCCCCCAGAGCTGGGAGGCCAGTTGCCCTAGCAACTCCAGACTCCACCCAGAGCAGGGAGGCCCGTTGCCCTAGCAACTCCAGACTCCACCCAGAGCAGGGAGGCCCGTTACCCTAGCGACTCCAGACTCCACCCAGAGCATGGAGGCCCGTTGCCCTAGCGACTCCAGACTCCACCCAGAGCAGGGAGGCCCGTTGCCCTAGCGACTCCAGACTCCACCCAGACACAGCGTCTACTCATGCTGCTCCAGAACCACTACTCTTTGAGATGGCCATCCAGCTGGGTTAGATTGCTGTAAAGACTGAGTGCTGTTAGACTACACGGTTAAATCAACTGTCAGATTCCCTTTATGAGACTATGACTACGTGTTTAAATCAACCGGTTAGAGTCCCTTTATGAGACTATGACTACATGTTTAAATCAACTGTCAGATTCCCTTTATGAGACTATGACTACATGTTTAAATCAACCGGTTAGAGTCCCTTTATGAGACTATGACTACATGTTTAAATCAACCGGTTAGAGTCCCTTTGTGAGACTATAAACGTTTGAATAACAGAAGGTGATTATTTTTGTCTAAGGTCAGGATACCAGAGAAATGGCCCCTCACATTAAGAACCAGAGGTCAGGCTACCAGCTGATACCTGAGCTATGCCTTTAAGTACCAGAGGTCAGGCTACCAGCTGATACCGGAGCTATGCCTTTAAGTACCAGAGGTCAGGCTACCAGCTGATACATGAGCTATGCCTTTAAGTACCAGAGGTCAGGCTACCAGCTGATATCTGAGCTATGCCTTTAAGTACCAGAGGCCAGGCTACCAGCTGATACCTGAGCTATGCCTTTAAGAACCAGAGGTCAGGCTACCAGCTGATACCTGAGCTATGCCTTTAAGAACCAGAGGTCAGGCTACCAGCTGATACCTGAGCTATGCCTTTAAGAACCAGAGGTCAGGCTACCAGCTGATACCTGAGCTATGCCTTTAAGTACCAGAGGTCAGGCTACCAGCTGATACCCAATCTATGCCTTTAAGAACCAGAGGTCAGGCTACCAGCTGATACCTGAGCTATGCCTTTAAGAACCAGAGGTCAGGCTACCAGCTGATACCGGAGCTATGCCTTTAAGAACCAGAGGTCAGGCTACCAGCTGATACCTGAGCTATGCCTTTAAGAACCAGAGGTCAGGCTACCAGCTGATACCGGAGCTATGCCTTTAAGAACCAGAGGTCAGGCTACCAGCTGATACCTGAGCTATGCCTTTAAGAACCAGAGGTCAGGCTACCAGCTGATACCTGAGCTATGCCTTTAAGTACCAGAGGTCAGGCTACCAGCTGATACCTGAGCTATGCCTTTAAGTACCAGAGGTCAGGCTACCAGCTGATACATGAGCTATGCCTTTAAGTACCAGAGGTCAGGCTACCAGCTGATACCCAATCTATGCCTTTAAATACCAGAGGTCAGGCTACCAGCTGATACCTGAGCGATGCCTTAAATGTAAATCACAGAATAACACTCTCTCTCTCTCACTGGAGTAAATCTGATGGGCAGAGAGAAACACATACACATGATGTCTGGAAAATATGAGACAAAACCTACAGTTTCTACCCAGTAAACGATGCAGCACCTTGTGTGGATAGTTACAACTGAGCTACTGTGGCATTTCACGTGGAATGACACCAACAATCTTCTTCTTTTCTGAGAAATCCCTCCCATGCAACATAACTGACAGCTGGCGAAACAGGACTGATAATGATAATGATCAATAGTAATGCACCTGTCTGTGAAAGCTGTTATAATTATACAACACATTTTCCAAAAAGTAGTAGCATTAGTCACGTAAACACTGAAATAAACAAATGGCACATTGGATTCCTAATTTTAAAAATAAGTGGTGCTTTTCTTACCGAGGAGACAAAGTTAAATAAATTACTACCATAAACGTTACATACAAATCTGAGTAGTATATACAAGTTTTACTGACTGTGAGATGTGGTTTTACTGACTGTTAGATGTGGTTTTACTGACTGTTAGATGTGGTTTTACTGACTGTTAGATGTGGTTTTACTGACTGTGAGATGTGGTTTTACTGACTGTTAGATGTGGTTTTACTGACTGTGAGATGTGGTTTTACTGACTGTTAGATGTGGTTTTACTGACTGTTAGATGTGGTTTTACTGACTGTTAGATGTGGTTTTACTGACTGTGATATGTAGTTTTACTGACTGTGATATGTAGTTTTTACTGACTGTTTTTACTGACTGTGATATGTAGTTTTTCTGACTGTGATATGTCGTTTTTCTGACTGTGATATGTAGTTTTTCTGACTGGGATATGTAGTTTTTTCTGACTGTGATATGTAGTTTTACTGACTGTGATATGTAGTTTTTACTGACTGTGATATGTAGTTTTACTGACTGTGATATGTAGTTTATGCAGTTGGTTGCAGACAGGCCATGTGTAGACCAATTTGTATTAGGGATCCTACCTGGGGTCCCTAATATAATGTGATTTATAGGACTTTATTTATCAGGATATTTTCTACCTGCAGGCTGCAATGGTTTTAGTGGTTGGCTTTATATAGGCTACTTTTACATGGTTGGCAATGGCAATAGAAGTTCCTTCTCAGGTTTGTATCATTTACATTTAGAGTTGGATAGAATTTTGAAGAAATTAGAAATTAAGACGCTATTATAAATTAAATGAAGCTGTTTCACGAAAATGTGCATACGAAAACACAGCTCAGGTGGAAATAGTAAGATAAATTTGCATTCCACGTGTGAAAAGTTGCCGACTCCTCGTGTAGCCTGTCACCGGAAACTTCTGGAGAGTAAACGGCAGAATCTGCGAAAGCCAGCAGGAACAGGAGGAGAATAGTTGGGTCAGGATAAGGTTGTTTTAGTCTGGTTATCTAGATCTCTGGCTCCCTCTTGAGGCATTTGTCTTATTTCATCAAACTGTAAGCTTAAAGCATCAGACAAGCTCAATGCATATAGTTGATTTCATTATAATCCAGAGGGATGTGTCTATATATGGATAAACATTTAAACATTTAGTCCAATAGATTGATGACCTTCAGTCAACAAATATACTATTTTGTTTGTCGGGGTCAGCCATACTACTACTGTATAAAGATGTGCTCCAGAAATACCAGACGAGCCCCTGTGATGCACATCGCTGAACATGTCCACTGAAATGTCTACCTAGAAAGATAAAGTAGCTTTTAGAACATTTACAACATCCAGGAATCCGGAGAATGCTGACTTCATTATCCCCTACCACCTTGGACTGGGGCTCGTCCAAAGCAGTGGACTATGTAGGGTATGGGGTTCCATTTGGGACCCAGGAAAAAGGAGAATGCTGACTTCATTAACCCCTACCACCTTGGACTGGGGCTCGTCCAAAGCAGTGGACTATGTAGGGTATGGGGTTCCATTTGGGACCCAGGAAAAGGAGAATGCTGACTTCATTAACCCCTACCACCTCGGACTGGGGCTCGTCCAAAGCAGTGGACTATGTAGGGTATGGGGTTCCATTTGGGACCCAGGAAAAAGGAGAATGCTGACTTCATTAACCCCTACCACCTCGGACTGGGGCTCGTCCAAAGCAGTGGACTATGTAGGGTATGGGGTTCCATTTGGGACCCAGGAAAAAGGAGAATGCTGACTTCATTAACCCCTACCACCTCGGACTGGGGCTCGTCCAAAGCAGTGGACTATGTAGGGTATGGGGTTCCATTTGGGACCCAGGAAAAAGGAGCATGCTGACTTCATTAACCCCTACCACCTCGGACTGGGGCTCGTCCAAAGCAGTGGACTATGTAGGGTATGGGGTTCCATTTGGGACCCAGGAAAAAGGAGCATGCTGACTTCATTAACCCCTACCACCTCGGACTGGGGCTCGTCCAAAGCAGTGGACTATGTAGGGTATGGGGTTCCATTTGGGACCCAGAAAGAAGGAGCATGCTGACTTCATTATCCCCTACCACCTTGGACTGGGGCTCGTCCAAAGCAGTGGACTATGTAGGGTATGGGGTTCCATTTGGGACCCAGGAAAAGGAGAATGCTGACTTCATTATCCCCTACCACCTTGGACTGGGGCTCGTCCAAAGCAGTGGACTATGTAGGGTATGGGGTTCCATTTGGGACCCAGGAAAAAGGAGAATGCTGACTTCATTAACCCCTACCACCTCGGACTGGGGCTCGTCCAAAGCAGTGGACTATGTAGGGTATGGGGTTCCATTTGGGACCCAGGAAAAAGGAGAATGCTGACTTCATTAACCCCTACCACCTCGGACTGGGGCTCGTCCAAAGCAATGGACTATGTAGGGTATGGGGTTCCATTTGGGACCCAGGAAGAAGGAGAATGCTGACTTCATTAACCCCTACCACCTCGGACTGGGGCTCGTCCAAAGCAGTGGACTATGTAGGGTATGGGATTCCATTTGGGACCCAGGAAAAAGGAGCATGCTGACTTCATTAACCCCTACCACCTCGGACTGGGGCTCGTCCAAAGCAGTGGACTATGTAGGGTATGGGGTTCCATTTGGGACCCAGGAAGAAGGAGAATGCTGACTTCATTATCCCCTACCACCTCGGACTGGGGCTCGTCCAAAGCAGTGGACTATGTAGGGTATGGGGTTCCATTTGGGACCCAGGAAAAAGGAGCATGCTGACTTCATTACATTACAGATTACAGCAGAGCCATTCGCCAGTGAAGCAGAACATCATTTCACCTCAAAACCTCAGTGTGAAAATGGCCTCAGTTCCTGTTTCTTGTTAAAAGTCAGAGCGTGTTTGTCTCTCAGCCCCCAGGGGAATATAATGTTTTAACAGTTTCCTATAAAAAAAAGAAACGTTTAAACTTCCTTTTCTAACAGCCCCATGTTTGTCAGAAGGCCCTGTGTACCAGCGCCATCAAATGATATCCACAGAGAGAGTGGTTGTATCTTTTCTGTGAGCGTGTAGACAGGCCAATAGGTAGAAGGTACAGTTTGACCATGTGTCCCAGGTATACTGGTGCTAAGATACCGTTGTTAGTTCTGCGTTTGGTACAACACTTCACTCCCAAGTTACATACAGTACAGTACACATGCACACACACGCACGCACGCACGCACACACACACACACACACACACACACACACACACACACACACACACACTAAACACAGATCACACAACAGAAGTCAGGCTGGTTATATATATTTTTTTTTTAAATGACAGATAGTTTACAAGTCATCTCAACTGGACAGGAGCGTGTGTGTGCTTTATGCCTGGGCAGAGCAATGGACTGGGAAACACTGGTGGACTGGGAAACACTGGTGGACTGGGAAACACTGGTGGACTGGGAAACACTGACGGACTGGGAAACACTGGCGGACTGGGAAACACTGGCGGACTGGGAAACACTGGTGGACTGGGAAACACTGGCGGACTGGGAAACACTGACGGACTGGGAAACACTGGCGGACTGGGAAACACTGGCGGACTGGGAAACACTGACGGACTGGGAAACACTGGCGGACTGGGAAACACTGGCGGACTGGGAAACATTGGCGGACTGGGAAACACTGGCGGACTGGGAAACACTGGCGGACTGGGAAACACTGGCGGACTGGGAAACACTGGCGGACTGGGAAACACTGGCGGACTGGGAAACACTGGTGGACTCTGGGAAACACTGGTGGACTCTGGGAAACACTGGCGGACTGGGAAACACTGGTGGACTCTGGGAAACACTGGCAAGTGTTACTAAGAGGAATATCTCGGCTGAATACGTTCAATTAAACGAAGCAGCAAAGATGGACACCAAGCACTGGAATAGATGAGGATACATATTGTCTCTGGCCCCTCAGAGCTGAGCCAATCACAATATGATGGCCTGTGTTCTCCTCACATCCCCTCAGAGCCGAGCCAATTACAACATGATGGCCTGTGTTCTCCTCACATCCCCTCAGAGCTGAGCAAATCACAACATGATGGCCTGTGTACTCCTCAGATCCCCTCAGAGCTGAGCCAATCACAATATGATGGCCTGTGTTCTCCTCACATCCCCTCAGAGCTGAGCCAATCGCAACATGATGGCCTGTGTACTCCTCAGATCCCCTCAGAGCTGAACCAATCACAATATGATGGCCTGTGTTCTCCTCAGATCCCCTGAGAGCTGAGCCAATCACAATATGATGGCCTGTGTTCTCCTCACATCCCCTCAGAGCTGAGCCAATCACAACATGATGGCCTGTGTTCTCCTCACATCCCCTCAGAGCTGAGCCAATCACAACATGATGGCCTGTGTTCTCCTCACATCCCCTCAGAGCTGAACCAATCACAATATGATGGCCTGTGTTCTCCTCACATCCCCTCAGAGCTGAGCCAATCACAATAGGATGGGCCTGTGTTCTCCTCAGATCTCCTCAGAGCTGAGCCAATCACAATATGATGGCCTGTGTACACCTCAGATCCCCTCAGAGCTGAGCCAATCACAACATGATGGCCTGTGTACTCCTAAGATCTCCTCAGAGCTGAGCCAATCACAACATGATGGCCTGTGTACTCCTAAGATCTCCTCAGAGCTGAGCCAATCACAACATGATGGCCTGTGTACTCCTAAGATCTCCTCAGAGCTGAGCCAATCACAACATGATGGCCTGTGTACTCCTAAGATCTCCTCAGAGCTGAGCCAATCACAACATGATGGCCTGTGTACTCCTCAGATCCCCTCAGAGCTGAGCCAATCACAACATGATGGCCTGTGTACTCCTAAGATCTCCTCAGAGCTGAGCCAATCACAACATGATGGCCTGTGTACACCTCAGATCCCCTCAGAGCTGAGGAAATCGCATACACATAATAACTAAATAACCCAAATGTCCCCTCTTTATTCTAAACCAAACCAAAACAATACACTGTGCCAGAAGATACAGAGGTCATGACCCAGAGGGAGATCATTACCCAGAGGGAGATCATTACACAGAGGGAGGTCATTACACAGAGAGAGGTCATTACCCAGAGTGAGATCATTACCCAGAGGGAGATCATTACCCAGAGGGAGGTCATTACCCAGAGAGAGATCATTACCCAGAGGGAGGTCATTACCCAGAGAGAGATCATTACCCAGAGGGAGATCATTACCCAGAGGGAGATCATTATCCAGAAGGAGGTCATTACCAAGAGAGATCATTACCCAGAGGGAGGTCATTACCCAGAGAGAGGACATTAGACAGAGAGAGGTCATTACCCAGAGAGAGATCATTACCCAGAGGGAGGTCATTAACCAGAGAGAGATCATTACCCAGAGAGAGGTCATTAGACAGAGAGAGGTCATTACCCAGAGAGAGGTCATTACCCAGAGAGAGGTCATTAGACAGAGAGAGATCATTAGACAGAGGGAGGTCATTACCCAGAGAGAGGTCATTACCCAGAGAGAGGTCATTACCCAGAGGGAGGTCATTAGACAGAGAGAGATCATTACCCAGAGTGAGGTCATTATACAGAGAGAGGTCATTACCCAGAGGGAGGTCATTAGACAGAGAGAGATCATTACCCAGAGTGAGGTCATTAGACAGAGAGAGGTCATTAGACAGAGGGAGGTCATTACCCAGAGGGAGGTCATTACACAGAGAGAGGTCATTAGACAGAGGGAGGTCATTAGACAGAGGAAGATCATTACCCAGAGAGAGATCATTACCAAGAGAGATCATTACCCAGAGGGGGGTCATTACCCAGAGGGAGGTCATTACCCAGAGGGAGATCATTACCCAGAGGGAGATCATTACCCAGAGGGAGGTCATTACCCAGAGAGAGATAAATACCCAGAGGGGGGTCATTACCCAGGGGGGGTCATTACCCAGAGGGGGGTCATTACCCAGAGGGAGATCATTACCCAGAGGGGGGTCATTACCCAGAGGGAGGTCATTACCAAGAGAGAGATCATTATACAGAGGGAGGTCATTACCCAGAGGGAGATCATTACCCAGAGGAAGGTCATTAGACAGAGGGAGGTCATTACCCAGAGAGAGATCATTACCCAGAGGAGGTCATTACCCAGAGGGAGGTCATTACCATGAGAGAGATCATTACCCAGAGGGAGGTCATTACCCAGAGGGAAGTCATTACCCAGAGAGAGATCATTACCCAGAGGGAGATCATTACCCAGAGGAAGGTCATTAGACAGAGGTAGGTCATTACCCAGAGAGAGGTCATTAGACAGAGGGGGGTCATTACCCAGAGGGGGGTCATTACCCAGAGAGCGGTCATTAGACAGAGGGAGATCATTAGACAGAGGGAGGTCATTACCCAGAGAGAGGTCATTACCCAGAGAGAGGTCATTAGACAGAGGGAGGTCATTACCCAGAGAGAGGTCATTACCCAGAGAGAGGTCATTAGACAGAGGGAGGTCATTACCCAGAGAGAGGTCATTACCCAGAGAGCGGTCATTAGACAGAGGGAGATCATTAGACAGAGGGAGGTCATTACCCAGAGAGAGGTCATTACCCAGAGAGAGGTCATTAGACAGAGGGAGGTCATTAGACAGAGGGAGGTCATTACCCAGAGGGAGGTCATTACCCAGAGGGAGGTCATTACCCAGAGGGGGGTCATTACCCAGAGGGGGGTCATTACCCAAATGGAGGTCATTAGACAGAGGGAGATCATTACCCAGAGAGAGGTCATTACCCAGAGGGAGGTCATTACCCAGAGAGAGGTCATTACCCAGAGGGAGATCATTACCCAGAGAGAGGTCATTACCCAGAGGGAGGTCATTACCCAGAGGGAGGTCATCACTCAGAGGGAGGTCATTACCCAGAGAGAGGTCATTACCCAGAGGGAGGTCATCACTCAGAGGGAGGTCACCCAGATGGAAAATAACTCAACCACAGGAGATTTCACACTGCACGTCATCATCATCAGTAGTAAGTTCATGTACAAAGAGAGAACCCATCATCATGGTGATTGACTCTGCTTATCCTTACCTCTGACATCATCATGGCCATTGACTCTGCTTATTCTTAGCTCTGACATCATCATGGTAATTGACTCTGCTTATCCTTACCTCTGACATCATCATGATCATTGACTCAGCTTAACCTTACATCATCATGGTGATTGACTCTGCTTATCCTTACCTCTGACATCATCATGGTCATTGACTCTGCTTATCCTTACATCTGACATCGTCATGGTGATTGACTCTGCTTATCCTTACCTCTGACATCATTATGGTCATTCACTCTGCTAATCCTTACATCATCATGGCCATTTACTCTGCTTATCCTTATATGATCATTGTGATTGACTCTGCTTATCCTTACCTCTGACATCATTATGGTCATTGACTCAGCTTATCCTTACATCATCATGGTGATTGACTCTGCTTATCCTTACCTCTGACATCATTATGGTGATTGACTCTGCTTATCCTTACCTCTGACATCATCATGGTCATTGACTCTGCTTATCCTTACATCTGACATCATCATGGTGATTGTCTCTGCTTATCCTTACCTTTGACATCATCATGGTCATTGACTCTGCTTATCATTACATCATCATGGTGATTGACTCTGCTTATCCTTACCTCTGACATCATCATGGTCATTGACTCTGCTTATCCTTACATCTGACATCATTATGGCCAGAGGTAAGATGTTCTTCCCATGTTGGCACCATAATGTTGGCACCATAATGTCGGCACCATAATGTCGGCACCATCATGTCGGCACCATAATGTCGGCACCATAATGTCGGCACCATAATGTTGGAACCATAATGTCGGCACCATAATGTCGGCACCATCATGTTGGCACCATCATGTTGGCACCATAATGTTGGCACCATAATGTCGGCACCATAATGTTGGCACCATAATGTCGGCACCATCATGTTGACCTATGACCTATGATCAGTCAAACCTATGACCTATGACCTATGATCAGTCGAACCTATGACCTATGGCCTATTTTCAGTCAAACCAATAACCTATGACCTATGACCTATGATCAGTCAAACCTATGGCCTATGATCAGTTGAAACTATGACCTATGACCTATGATCAGTTGAAACTATGACCTATGACCTATGATCAGTTGAAACTATGACCTATGACCAATGATCAGTCGAACCTATGACCTATGACCAATGATCAGTCGATCCTATGACCTATGATCAGTCGAACCTGTGACCTATGACCAATGATCAGTCGATCCTATGACCTATGATCAGTCGAACCTGTGACCTATGATCAGTCGAACCTATGACCTATGATCAGTCGAAACAATGACCTATGACCTATGATCAGTCAAACCTATGACCTATGATCAGTCAAACCTATGACCTATGATCAGTCAAACCTACGACCTATGACCTATGATCAGTCATACCTATAACCTATGAACAATGACCTATGAACAGTCAAACCTACGACCTATGACCTATGATCAGTCAAATCTATGATAGTCAAATGATGTGAAATGCAGAGTCATGGAGAAGAGGGTTCATTAGATAACGACGACCGTTGGGGATACAAGATATTTAACAAAGCTGGATGGATCAAATAAAGGAAGTGTAATTCCAGCTGTTCAAACATTTAGGATATGTTTGAAAATACATTTACAGACCCACATAAAGGTCAATGTGAAGAAAGGCTTATCAGAGGACTAAATATGGTGTAACAGACAGAGTGTAGACTGTAGTCTGAATATGGTGTAATAGAGTGTAGACTGTAGTCTGAATATGGTGTAATAGAGTGTAGACTGTAGTCTGAATATGGTGTAATAGAGTGTAGACTGTAGTCTGAATATGGTGTAATAGAGTGTAGACTGTAGTCTGAATATGGTGTAACAGACAGAGTGTAGACTGTAGTCTGAATATGGTGTAATAGAGTGTAGACTGTAGTCTGAATATGGTGTAATAGAGTGTAGACTGTAGTCTGAATATGGTGTAATAGAGTGTAGACTGTAGTCTGAATATGGTGTAATAGAGTGTAGACTGTAGTCTGAATATGGTGTAATAAAGTGTATACTGTAGTCTGAATATGGTGTAATAGAGTGTAGACTGTAGTCTGAATATGGTGTAATAGAGTGTATACTGTAGTCTGAATATGGTGTAACAGACAGAGTGTAGACTGTAGTCTGAATATGGTGTAATAGAGTGTAGACTGTAGTCTGAATATGGTGTAATAGAGTGTATACTGTAGTCTGAATATGGTGTAATAGAGTGTAGACTGTAGTCTGAATATGGTGTAATAGAGTGTATACTGTAGTCTGAATATGGTGTAACAGACAGAGTGTAGACTGTAGTCTGAATATGGTGTAATAGAGTGTAGACTGTAGTCTGAATATGGTGTAACAGACAGAGTGTAGACTGTAGTCTGAATATGGTGTAATAGAGTGTAGACTGTAGTCTGAATAAGGTGTAACAGACAGAGTGTAGACTGTAGTCTGAATATGGTGTAATAGAGTGTAGACTGTAGTCTGAATATGGTGTAATAGAGTGTAGACTGTAGTCTGAATATGGTGTAATAGAGTGTAGACTGTAGTCTGAATATGGTGTAACAGTGTAGACTGTAGTCTGAATATGGTGTAATAGAGTGTAGACTGTAGTCTGAATATGGTGTAATAGAGTGTAGACTGTAGTCTGAATATGGTGTAACAGAGTGTAGACTGTAGTCTGAATATGGTGTAGCAGAGTGTAGACTGTAGTCTGAATATGGTGTAATAGAGTGTAGACTGTAGTCTGAATATGGTGTAATAGAGTGTAGACTGTAGTCTGAATATGGTGTAATAGAGTGTAGACTGTAGTCTGAATATGGTGTAACAGAGTGTAGACTGTAGTCTAAATATGGTGTAATAGAGTGTAGACTGTAGTCTATATATGGTGTAATAGAGTGTAGACTGTAGTCTGAATATGGTGTAATAGAGTGTAGACTGTAGTCTGAATATGGTGTAATAGAGTGTAGACTGTAGTCTGAATATGGTGTAATAGAGTGTAGACTGCAGTCTGAATATGGTGTAATAGAGTGTAGACTGTAGTCTGAATATGGTTAACAGACAGAGTGTAGACTGTAGTCTGAATATGGTGTAATAGAGTGTAGACTGTAGTCTGAATATGGTGTAATAGAGTGTAGACTGTAGTCTGAATATGGTGTAATAGAGTGTAGACTGTAGTCTGAATATGGTGTAATAGAGTGTAGACTGTAGTCTGAATATGGTGTAACAGAGTGTAGACTGTAGTCTGAATATGGTGTAACAGAGTGTAGACTGTAGTCTGAATATGGTGTAATAGAGTGTAGACTGTAGTCTGAATATGGTGTAATAGAGTGTAGACTGTAGTCTGAATATGGTGTAATAGAGTGTAGACTGTAGTCTGAATATGGTGTAATAGAGTGTAGACTGTAGTCTGAATATGGTGTAATAGAGTGTAGACTGTAGTCTGAATATGGTGTAATAGAGTGTAGACTGTAGTCTGAATATGGTGTAATAGAGTGTAGACTGAAGTCTGAATATGGTGTAATAGAGTGTAGACTGTAGTCTGAATATGGTGTAACAGACAGAGTGTAGACTGTAGTCTGAATATGGTGTAATAGAGTGTAGACTGTAGTCTGAATATGGTGTAATAGAGTGTAGACTGTAGTCTGAATATGGTGTAATAGAGTGTAGACTGTAGTCTGAATATGGTGTAATAGAGTGTAGACTGAAGTCTGAATATGGTGTAATAGAGTGTAGACTGTAGTCTGAATATGGTGTAATAGAGTGTAGACTGTAGTCTGAATATGGTGTAATAGAGTGTAGACTGTAGTCTGAATATGGTGTAATGGAGTGTAGACTGTAGTCTGAATATGGTGTAACAGACAGAGTGTAGACTGTGGTCTGAATATGGTGTAATAGAGTGTAGACTGTAGTCTGAATATGGTGTAACAGAGTGTAGACTGTAGTCTGAATATGGTGTAATAGAGTGTAGACTGTAGTCTGAATATGGTGTAATAGAGTGTAGACTGTGGTCTGTCTGGATATGGTGTAACAGACAGAGTGTAGACTGTAGTCTGAATATGGTCTAACAGAGTGTAGACTGTAGTCTGAATATGGTCTAACAGAGTGTAACTGTAGTCTGAATATGGTGTAATAGAGTGTAGACTGTAGTCTGAATATGGTGTAATAGAGTGTAGACTGTAGTCTGAATATGGTGTAACAGAGTGTAGACTGTAGTCTGAATATGGTGTAATAGAGTGTAGACTGTAGTCTGAATATGGTGTAATAGAGTGTAGACTGTAGTCTGAATATGGTGTAATAGAGTGTAGACTGTAGTCTGAATATGGTGTAATGGAGTGTAGACTGTAGTCTGAATATGGTGTAACAGACAGAGTGTAGACTGTGGTCTGAATATGGTGTAATAGAGTGTAGACTGTAGTCTGAATATGGTGTAACAGAGTGTAGACTGTAGTCTGAATATGGTGTAATAGAGTGTAGACTGTAGTCTGAATATGGTGTAATAGAGTGTAGACTGTGGTCTGAATATGGTGTAACAGACAGAGTGTAGACTGTAGTCTGAATATGGTCTAACAGAGTGTAGACTGTAGTCTGAATATGGTCTAACAGAGTGTAACTGTAGTCTGAATATGGTGTAATAGAGTGTAGACTGTAGTCTGAATATGGTGTAATAGAGTGTAGACTGTAGTCTGAATATGGTGTAACAGAGTGTAGACTGTAGTCTGAATATGGTGTAATAGAGTGTAGACTGTAGTCTGAATATGGTGTAATAGAGTGTAGACTGTAGTCTGAATATGGTGTAATAGAGTGTAGACTGTAGTCTGAATATGGTGTAATAGAGTGTAGACTGTAGTCTGAATATGGTGTAATAGAGTGTAGACTGTAGTCTGAATATGGTGTAATAGAGTGTAGACTGTAGTCTGAATATGGTGTAATAGAGTGTAGACTGTAGTCTGAATATGGTGTAATAGAGTGTAGACTGTAGTCTGAATATGGTGTAATAGAGTGTAGACTGTAGTCTGAATATGGTGTAATAGAGTGTAGACTGTAGTCTGAATATGGTGTAATAGAGTGTAGACTGTAGTCTGAATATGGTGTAATAGAGTGTAGACTGTAGTCTGAATATGGTGTAATAGAGTGTAGACTGTAGTCTGAATATGGTGTAATAGAGTGTAGACTGTAGTCTGAATATGGTGTAACAGAGTGTAGACTGAAGTCTGAATATGGTGTAATAGAGTGTAGACTGTAGTCTGAATATGGTGTAATAGAGTGTAGACTGTAGTCTGAATATGGTGTAATAGAGTGTAGACTGAAGTCTGAATATGGTGTAATAGAGTGTAGACTGTAGTCTGAATATGGTGTAATAGAGTGTAGACTGTAGTCTGAATATGGTGTAATAGAGTGTAGACTGTAGTCTGAATATGGTGTAATAGAGTGTAGACTGTAGTCTGAATATGGTGTAATAGAGTGTAGACTGTAGTCTGAATATGGTGTAATAGAGTGTAGACTGAAGTCTGAATATGGTGTAATAGAGTGTAGACTGTAGTCTGAATATGGTGTAATAGAGTGTAGACTGTAGTCTGAATATGGTGTAACAGACAGAGTGTAGACTGTAGTCTGAATATGGTGTAATAGAGTGTAGACTGTAGTCTGAATATGGTGTAATAGAGTGTAGACTGTAGTCTGAATATGGTGTAATAGAGTGTAGACTGTAGTCTGAATATGGTGTAATAGAGTGTAGACTGTAGTCTGAATATGGTGTAACAGAGTGTAGACTGTAGTCTGAATATGGTGTAATAGAGTGTAGACTGTAGTCTGAATATGGTGTAATAGAGTGTAGACTGTAGTCTGAATATGGTGTAATAGAGTGTAGACTGTAGTCTGAATATGGTGTAATAGAGTGTAGACTGTAGTCTGAATATGGTGTGACAGAGTGTAGACTGAAGTCTGAATATGGTGTAATAGAGTGTAGACTGTAGTCTGAATATGGTGTAATAGAGTGTAGACTGTAGTCTGAATATGGTGTAATAGAGTGTAGACTGAAGTCTGAATATGGTGTAATAGAGTGTAGACTGTAGTCTGAATATGGTGTAATAGAGTGTAGACTGTAGTCTGAATATGGTGTAATAGAGTGTAGACTGTAGTCTGAATATGGTGTAATAGAGTGTAGACTGTAGTCTGAATATGGTGTAATAGAGTGTAGACTGTAGTCTGAATATGGTGTAATAGAGTGTAGACTGAAGTCTGAATATGGTGTAATAGAGTGTAGACTGTAGTCTGAATATGGTGTAATAGAGTGTAGACTGTAGTCTGAATATGGTGTAACAGACAGAGTGTAGACTGTAGTCTGAATATGGTGTAATAGAGTGTAGACTGTAGTCTGAATATGGTGTAATAGAGTGTAGACTGTAGTCTGAATATGGTGTAATAGAGTGTAGACTGTAGTCTGAATATGGTGTAATAGAGTGTAGACTGTAGTCTGAATATGGTGTAATGGAGTGTAGACTGTAGTCTGAATATGGTGTAACAGACAGAGTGTAGACTGTGGTCTGAATATGGTGTAATAGAGTGTAGACTGTAGTCTGAATATGGTGTAACAGAGTGTAGACTGTAGTCTGAATATGGTGTAATAGAGTGTAGACTGTAGTCTGAATATGGTGTAATAGAGTGTAGACTGTAGTCTGAATATGGTGTAACAGACAGAGTGTAGACTGTGGTCTGAATATGGTGTAATAGAGTGTAGACTGTAGTCTAAATATGGTGTAATAGAGTGTAGACTGTAGTCTGAATATGGTGTAATAGAGTGCAGACTGTAGTCTGAATATGGTGTAATAGAGTGTAGACTGTAGTCTAAATATGGTGTAACAGACAGAGTGTAGACTGTAGTCTAAATATGGTGTAATAGAGTGTAGACTGAAGTCTGAATATGGTGTAACAGACAGAGTGTAGACTGTAGTCTGAATATGGTGTAATAGAGTGTAGACTGTAGTCTGAATATGGTGTAATAGAGTGTAGACTGTAGTCTGAATATGGTGTAATAGAGTGTAGACTGTAGTCTGAATATGGTGTAATAGAGTGCAGACTGTAGTCTGAATATGGTGTAATAGAGTGTAGACTGAAGTCTGAATATGGTGTAATAGAGTGTAGACTGTAGTCTGAATATGGTGTAATAGAGTGCAGACTGTAGTCTGAATATGGTGTAATAGAGTGTAGACTGTAGTCTAAATATGGTGTAACAGACAGAGTGTAGACTGTAGTCTAAATATGGTGTAATAGAGTGTAGACTGAAGTCTGAATATGGTGTAACAGACAGAGTGTAGACTGTAGTCTGAATATGGTGTAATAGAGTGTAGACTGTAGTCTGAATATGGTGTAATAGAGTGTAGACTGTAGTCTGAATATGGTGTAATAGAGTGTAGACTGTAGTCTGAATATGGTGTAATAGAGTGCAGACTGGTCTCCGGTAGCCTCTGGAACTGCCGATCTGCGGCCAACAAGGCAGAGTTCATCTCAGCCTATGTAGACTGTAGTCTGAATATGGTGTCCCTCCAGTCCCTCGACTTCCTGGCACTGACGGAAACATGGATCACCACAGATAACACTGCTACTCTGAATATGCTCTCTCTTCGTCCGAATACGTGTTCTAGCACACCCCGAGAGCTTCTGGTCAGCGGGGTGGTGGCACCGGGATCCTCATCTCTCCCAAGTGGTCATTCTCTCTCTCTCCCCTTACCCATCTATCTATCGCCTCCTTTGAATTCCATGCTGTCACAGTTACCAGCCCTTTCAAGCTTAACATTCTTATCATTTATCGCCCTCCAGGTTCCCTCGGAGAGTTCATCAATGAGCTTGATGCCTTGATAAGCTCCTTTCCTGTAATAGAGTGACGGCTCACCTCTCACAGTCCTGGGTAATAGACTGTAACTGTACGTCTACCTTTGACTCATTCCTCTCTGCCTCCTTCTTTCCACTCCTCTCCTCTTTTGACCTCACCCTCTCACCTTCCCCCCTACTCACAAGGCAGGCAATACGCTCTGAATATGGTGTCATCTTTACTAGATGCTGTTCTTCCACTAACCTCACTGCAACTCCCCTCCAAGTCTCCGACCACTACCTTGAGTGTCTCATCCAACACTTACACTGCCCCTACTGGATGGTATCGCGCCGTCCCAACCTTCGACTGTAGTCTCTTGTAAGTGTAGACTACTCTTTCCTCTTCCATCCTTTCATCTCTTCCCTCTGCTCATACCTTCTCCAACCTTTCTCCTGACTCTGCCTCCTCAACCCTGGTCTCTTCCCTTTCTGCATCCTTTGACTCTCTATGTCCCCTATCCTCCAGGTGGACAGGTCCTCCCCTCCCCGCTCCGTGGCTCGATGACTCATTGCGAGCTCACAGAACAGAGCTCCGGGCAGCCGAGCTGAAATGGAGGAAAACTAGACGCCTCCCTGCGGACCTGAATATTCACTCCCTAGAGTGTACATTTTCCTCCTCTGTCTCTGCTGCTAAAGCCACTTTGTACCACTCTAAATTCCAAGCATCTGCCTCTAACCCTAGGAAGCTCTTTGCCACCTTCTCCTCCCTTCTGAATCCTCCTCCCCCTCCCCCCATCCTCCCTCTCTGCAGATGACTTCGTCAACCATTTTGAAAAGAAGGTCGACTGACATCTGAATATCGTTTGCTAAGTCAAACGACACCGCTGGTTCTGCTCACACTGCCCTACCCTGTGCTCTGACCTCTTTCTTCCCTCTCTCTCCAGATGAAATCTGTAGTCTGAATTGTGACGGCCGGACCGCCCAACAACCTGCCCGTGACCCTATCCCCTCCTCTGTAGTCCAGACCATTTCAGGGGACCTTCTCCCTTGTCAGAGTGTCGCTCATCAACTCATCCCTGACCGCAGAGCTACGTCCCTTCCGTCTTCAAGAGAGCGAGAGTTGCACCCCTTCTGAAGAAACCTACACTCGATCCCTCCGATGTCAACAACTACAGACCAGTATCCCTTCTTTCTTTTCTCTCCAAAACTCTTGAACGTGCCTGAATATGGTGTCCTTGGCCAGCTCTCCCTCTATCTCTCTCTCAGAATGACCTTCTTGATCCAAATCAGTCAGGTTTCAAGACTAGTCATTCAACTGAGACTGCTCTTCTCTGCATCACGGAGTGCGCTCCGCACTGCTAAAGCTAACTCTCTCTCCTCTGCTCTCATCCTTCTAGACCTATCGGCTGCCTTCGATACTGTGAACCATCAGATCCTCCTCTCCACCCTCTCCGAGTTGGGCATCTCCGGTGCGGCCCAGACTGATTGCGTCCTACCTGACAGGTCGGTCCTAACCAGGTGGCGTGGCTGTAGAATCTGTCTCCTCGCCACGCGCTCTCACCACTGGTGTCCCCCAGGGCTCTGTTCTAGGCCCTCTCCTATTCTCGCTATACACCAAGTCACTTGGCTCTGTCATAAGTCTGAACATGGTCTCTCCTATCATTGCTATGCAGACGACACACAATTAATCTTCTCCTTTCCCCCTTCTGATGACCAGGTGAATCGCATCTCTGCATGTCTGGCAGACATATCAGTGTGGATGACGGATCACCACCTCAAGCTGAACCTCGGCAAGACGGAGCTGCTCTTCCTCCCGGGGAAGGACTGCCCGTTCCATGATCTCGCCATCACGGTTGACAACTCCATTGTGTCCTCCTCCCAGAGCGCTAAGAACCTTGGCGTGATCCTGGACAACACCCTGTAATAGTTCTCAACCAACATCATGGCGGTGGCCCGTTCCTGTAGGTTCATGCTCTACAACATCCGCAGAGTAGTCTGAACCCTGTCACACAGGAAGCGGCGCAGGTCCTAATCCAGGCACTTAGTCATCTGGTGTCTGGATTACTGCAGTCGCTGTTGTGCTGGGCTCCCTGCCTGTGCCATTAAACCCCTACAACTCATCCAGAACGCCGCAGCCCGTCTGGTGTTCAACCTTCCCAAGTTCTCTCATGTCACCCCGCTCCTCCGCTCTCTCCACTGGCTTCCAGTCTGAATAGCTCGCATCCGCTACAAGACCATGGTGCTTGCCTACGGAGCTGTGAGGGGAACGGCACAGCAGTGTACCTCCAGGCTCTGATCAGGCCCTACACCCAAGCAAGGTGCACTAGCGTTCATCCATATGGTGTCTGGCCTGCTAGCCTCCCTACCATTGAGGAAGTACAGTTCCCGCTCAGCCCAGTCAAAACTGTTCGCTGCTCTGGCCCTGAAATGGTGGAACAAACTCCCTCACGACTGCCAGGACAGGTGTAGTCAATCACCACCTTCCGGAGACACCTGAAACCCCACCTCTTCAAGGAATACCTAGGATAGGATAAGTAATCCTTCTCATATGGTGTAATGACTTAGATGCACTATTGTAAAGTGGCTGTTCCACTGGATGTCAGAAGGTGAATTCACCAATTTGTAAGTCGCTCTGGATAAGAGCGTCTGCTAAATGACTTAAATGTAAATGTAAATGTAAATGTAATATGGTGTAATAGAGTGTAGACTGTAGTCTAAATATGGTGTAACAGACAGAGTGTAGACTGTAGTCTAAATATGGTGTAATAGAGTGTAGACTGAAGTCTGAATATGGTGTAACAGACAGAGTGTAGACTGTAGTCTGAATATGGTGTAATAGAGTGTAGACTGTAGTCTGAATATGGTGTAATAGAGTGTAGACTGTAGTCTGAATATGGTGTAATAGAGTGTAGACTGTAGTCTGAATATGGTGTAATAGAGTGTAGACTGTGGTCTAAATATGGTGTAATAGAGTGTAGACTGAAGTCTGAATATGGTGTAACAGAGTGTAGACTGTAGTCTGAATATGGTGTAATAGAGTGTAGACTGTAGTCTGAATATGGTGTAATAGAGTGTAGACTGTGGTCTAAATATGGTGTAATAGAGTGTAGACTGTAGTCTGAATATGGTGTAATAGAGTGTAGACTGTAGTCTAAATATGGTGTAATAGAGTGTAGACTGTAGTCTGAATATGGTGTAACAGACAGAGTGTAGACTGTAGTCTGAATATGGTGTAATAGAGTGTAGACTGTAGTCTGAATATGGTGTAATAGAGTGTAGACTGTAGTCTGAATATGGTGTAATAGAGTGTAGACTGTAGTCTGAATATGGTGTAATAGAGTGTAGACTGAAGTCTGAATATGGTGTAATAGAGTGTAGACTGTAGTCTGAATATGGTGTAATAGAGTGTAGACTGTAGTCTGAATATGGTGTAATAGAGTGTAGACTGTAGTCTGAATATGGTGTAATGGAGTGTAGACTGTAGTCTGAATATGGTGTAACAGACAGAGTGTAGACTGTAGTCTGAATATGGTGTAATAGAGTGTAGACTGTAGTCTGAATATGGTGTAACAGAGTGTAGACTGTAGTCTGAATATGGTGTAACAGAGTGTAGACTGTAGTCTGAATATGGTGTAATAGAGTGTAGACTGTAGTCTGAATATGGTGTAATAGAGTGTAGACTGTAGTCTGAATATGGTGTAATAGAGTGTAGACTGTAGTCTGAATATGGTGTAATAGAGTGTAGACTGTAGTCTGAATATGGTGTAATAGAGTGTAGACTGTAGTCTGAATATGGTGTAATAGAGTGTAGACTGTAGTCTGAATATGGTGTAATAGAGTGTAGACTGTAGTCTGAATATGGTGTAATAGAGTGTAGACTGTAGTCTGAATATGGTGTAATAGAGTGTAGACTGTAGTCTGAATATGGTGTAATAGAGTGTAGACTGTAGTCTGAATATGGTGTAATAGAGTGTAGACTGTAGTCTGAATATGGTGTAACAGACAGAGTGTAGACTGTAGTCTGAATATGGTGTAACAGAGTGTAGACTGTAGTCTGAATATGGTGTAACAGAGTGTAGACTGTAGTCTGAATATGGTGTAATAGAGTGTAGACTGTAGTCTGAATATGGTGTAATAGAGTGTAGACTGTAGTCTGAATATGGTGTAATAGAGTGTAGACTGTAGTCTGAATATGGTGTAATAGAGTGTAGACTGTAGTCTGAATATGGTGTAATAGAGTGTAGACTGTAGTCTGAATATGGTGTAATAGAGTGTAGACTGTGGTCTGAATATGGTGTAATAGAGTGTAGACTGAAGTCTAAATATGGTGTAACAGAGTGTAGACTGTAGTCTGAATATGGTGTAATAGAGTGTAGACTGTAGTCTGAATATGGTGTAATAGAGTGTAGACTGTAGTCTGAATATGGTGTAACAGACAGAGTGTAGACTGTAGTCTGTAATATGTGTAAGTCAGACAGAGTGTAGACTGAAGTCTGAATATGGTGTAATAGAGTGTAGACTGTAGTCTGAATATGGTGTAATGGACAGAGTGTAGACTGTAGTCTGAATATGGTGTAACAGAGTGCAGACTGTAGTCTGAATATGGTGTAATAGAGTGTAGACTGTAGTCTGAATATGGTGTAACAGACAGAGTGTAGACTGTAGTCTAAATATGGTGTAATAGAGTGTAGACTGAAGTCTGAATATGGTGTAACAGACAGAGTGTAGACTGTAGTCTGAATATGGTGTAATAGAGTGTAGACTGTAGTCTGAATATGGTGTAATAGAGTGTAGACTGTAGTCTGAATATGGTGTAATAGAGTGTAGACTGTAGTCTGAATATGGTGTAATAGAGTGTAGACTGTAGTCTGAATATGGTGTAATAGAGTGTAGACTGTAGTCTAAATATGGTGTAACAGACAGAGTGTAGACTGTAGTCTGAATATGGTGTAATAGAGTGTAGACTGAAGTCTGAAATATGGTGTAACAGTCTGACAGAGTGTAGACTGTAGTCTGAATATGGTGTAATAGAGTGTAGACTGTAGTCTGAATATGGTGTAATAGAGTGTAGACTGTAGTCTGAATATGGTGTAACAGACAGAGTGTAGACTGTAGTCTGAATATGGTGTAATAGAGTGTAGACTGAAGTCTGAATATGGTGTAATAGAGTG
This sequence comes from Oncorhynchus masou masou, assembly GCF_036934945.1. Taxonomy (NCBI): domain Eukaryota; kingdom Metazoa; phylum Chordata; class Actinopteri; order Salmoniformes; family Salmonidae; genus Oncorhynchus; species Oncorhynchus masou. Next base: position 2,756,953 of record NC_088235.1, read on the forward strand.
TAGACTGTAGTCTGAATATGGTGTAATAGAGTGTAGACTGAAGTCTGAATATGGTGTAATAGAGTGTAGACTGTAGTCTGAATATGGTGTAACAGAGTGTAGACTGTAGTCTGAAGTCTGAATAGGTGTAATAAGTGTAGTAGTCTGAATATGGTGTAATAGAGTGTAGACTGTAGTCTGAATATGGTGTAATAGAGTGTAGACTGTAGTTTGAATATGGTGTAATAGAGTGTAGACTGTAGTCTGAATATGGTGTAATAGAGTGTAGACTGTAGTCTGAATATGGTGTGACAGAGTGTAGACTGTAGTCTGAATATGGTGTAGACAGAGTGTAGACTGTAGTCTGAATATGGTGTAATAGAGTGTAGAATGTAGTCTGAATATGGTGTAATAGAGTGTAGACTGAAGTCTGAATATGGTGTAATAGAGTGTAGACTGTAGTCTGAATATGGTGTAATAGAGTGTAGACTGAAGTCTGAATATGGTGTAATAGAGTGTAGACTGAAGTCTGAATATGGTGTAATAGAGTGTAGACTGAAGTCTGAATATGGTGTAATAGAGTGTAGACTGTAGTCTGAATATGGTGTAATAGAGTGTAGACTGTAGTCTGAATATGGTGAATAGAGTGTAGACTGTAGTCTGAATATGGTGTAATAGAGTGTAGACTGTAGTCTGAATATGGTGTAACAGACAGAGTGTAGACTGTAGTCTGAATATGGTGTAATAGAGTGTAGACTGTAGTCTGAATATGGTGTAATAGAGTGTAGACTGTAGTCTGAATATGGTGTAATAGAGTGTAGACTGTAGTCTGAATATGGTGTAATAGAGTGTAGACTGTAGTCTGAATATGGTGTAACAGAGTGTAGACTGTAGTCTGAATATGGTGTAATAGAGTGTAGACTGTAGTCTGAATATGGTGTAATAGAGTGTAGACTGTAGTCTGAATATGGTGTAATAGAGTGTAGACTGTAGTCTGAATATGGTGTAATAGAGTGTAGACTGTAGTCTGAATATGGTGTGACAGAGTGTAGACTGTAGTCTGAATATGGTGTAATAGAGTGTAGACTGTAGTCTGAATATGGTGTAATAGAGTGTAGACTGTAGTCTGAATATGGTGTAATAGAGTGTAGACTGAAGTCTGAATATGGTGTAATAGAGTGTAGACTGTAGTCTGAATATGGTGTAATAGAGTGTAGACTGTAGTCTGAATATGGTGTAATAGAGTGTAGACTGTAGTCTAGTCTGAATATGGTGTAATAGAGTGTAGACTGTAGTCTGAATATGGTGTAATAGAGTGTAGACTGTAGTCTGAATATGGTGTAATAGAGTGTAGACTGTAGTCTGAATATGGTGTAATAGAGTGTAGACTGTAGTCTGAATATGGTGTAATAGAGTGTAGACTGTAGTCTGAATATGGTGTAACAGACAGAGTGTAGACTGTAGTCTGAATATGGTGTAATAGAGACTGTAGTCTGAATATGGTGTAATAGAGTGTAGACTGTAGTCTGAATATGGTGTAATAGAGTGTAGACTGTAGTCTGAATATGGTGTAATAGAGTGTAGACTGAAGTCTGAATATGGTGTAATAGAGTGTAGACTGTAGTCTGAATATGGTGTAATAGAGTGTAGACTGTAGTCTGAATATGGTGTAATAGAGTGTAGACTGTAGTCTGAATATGGTGTAATAGAGTGTAGACTGTAGTCTGAATATGGTGTAACAGACAGAGTGTAGACTGTAGTCTGAATATGGTGTGATAGAGTGTAGACTGTAGTCTGAATATGGTGTAATAGAGTGTAGACTGTAGTCTGAATATGGTGTAATAGAGTGTAGACTGTAGTCTGAATATGGTGTAATAGAGTGTAGACTGTAGTCTGAATATGGTGTAACAGACAGAGTGTAGACTGTAGTCTGAATATGGTCTAACAGAGTGTAGACTGTAGTCTGAATATGGTGTAACAGAGTGTAGACTGTAGTCTGAATATGGTGTAATAGAGTGTAGACTGTAGTCTGAATATGGTGTAATAGAGTGTAGACTGTAGTCTGAATATGGTGTAACAGACAGAGTGTAGACTGTAGTCTGAATATGGTGTAACAGACAGAGTGTAGACTGTAGTCTGAATATGGTGTAATAGAGTGTAGACTGTAGTCTGAATATGGTGTAATAGAGTGTAGACTGTAGTCTGAATATGGTGTAATAGAGTGTAGACTGTAGTCTGAATATGGTGTAACAGAGTGTAGACTGTAGTCTAAATATGGTGTAACAGACAGAGTGTAGACTGTAGTCTGAATATGGTGTAATAGAGTGTAGACTGAAGTCTGAATATGGTGTAATAGACAGAGTGTAGACTGTAGTCTGAATATGGTGTAATAGAGTGTAGACTGTAGTCTGAATATGGTGTAATAGAGTGTAGACTGTAGTCTGAATATGGTGTAATAGAGTGTAGACTGTAGTCTGAATATGGTGTAATAGAGTGTAGACTGTAGTCTGAATATGGTGTAATAGAGTGTAGACTGTAGTCTGAATATGGTGTAATAGAGTGTAGACTGTAGTCTGAATATGGTGTAATAGAGTGTAGACTGTAGTCTGAATATGGTGTAATAGAGTGTAGACTGTAGTCTGAATATGGTGTAACAGACAGAGTGTAGACTGTAGTCTGAATATGGTGTAATAGAGTGTAGACTGAAGTCTGAATATGGTGTAACAGACAGAGTGTAGACTGTAGTCTGAATATGGTGTAATAGAGTGTAGACTGTAGTCTGAATATGGTGTAATAGAGTGTAGACTGTAGTCTGAATATGGTGTAATAGAGTGTAGACTGTAGTCTGAATATGGTGTAACAGAGTGCAGACTGTAGTCTGAATATGGTGTAATAGAGTGTAGACTGTAGTCTGAATATGGTGTAACAGACAGAGTGTAGACTGTAGTCTGAATATGGTGTAATAGAGTGTAGACTGTAGTCTGAATATGGTGTAACAGACAGAGTGTAGACTGTAGTCTGAATATGGTGTAATAGAGTGTAGACTGAAGTCTGAATATGGTGTAATAGAGTGTAGACTGTAGTCTGAATATGGTGTAATAGAGTGTAGACTGTAGTCTGAATATGGTGTAATAGAGTGTAGACTGTAGTCTGAATATGGTGTAATAGAGTGTAGACTGAAGTCTGAATATGGTGTAACAGAGTGTAGACTGTAGTCTGAATATGGTGTAATAGAGTGTAGACTGTAGTCTGAATATGGTGTAATAGAGTGTAGACTGTAGTCTGAATATGGTGTAATAGAGTGTAGACTGTAGTCTGAATATGGTGTAATAGAGTGTAGACTGTAGTCTGAATATGGTGTAATAGAGTGTAGACTGTAGTCTGAATATGGTGTAACAGACAGAGTGTAGACTGTAGTCTGAATATGGTGTAATAGAGTGTAGACTGAAGTCTGAATATGGTGTAATAGAGTGTAGACTGTAGTCTGAATATGGTGTAATAGAGTGTAGACTGTAGTCTGAATATGGTGTAATAGAGTGTAGACTGAAGTCTGAATATGGTGTAATAGAGTGTAGACTGTAGTCTGAATATGGTGTAATAGAGTGTAGACTGTAGTCTGAATATGGTGTAATAGAGTGTAGACTGTAGTCTGAATATGGTGTAATAGAGTGTAGACTGTAGTCTGAAGTCTGAATATGGTGTAACAGACAGAGTGTAGACTGTAGTCTGAATATGGTGTAATAGAGTGTAGACTGTAGTCTGAATATGGTGTAGAGTGTAGACTGTAGTCTGAATATGGTGTAACAGAGTGTAGACTGTAGTCTGAATATGGTGTAATAGAGTGTAGACTGTAGTCTGAATAGTGTAGAGTGTAGACTGTAGTCTGAATATGGTGTAATAGAGTGTAGACTGTAGTCTGAATATGGTGTAGAGTGTAGACTGTAGAGTGTAGACTGTAGTCTGAATATGGTGTAATAGAGTGTAGACTGTAGTCTGAATATGGTGTAATAGAGTGTAGACTGTAGTCTGAATATGGTGTAATAGAGTGTAGACTGTAGTCTGAATATGGTGTAATAGAGTGTAGACTGTAGTCTGAATATGGTGTAACAGCGTGTAGACTGAAGTCTGAATATGGTGTAATAGAGTGTAGACTGTAGTCTGAATATGGTGTGACAGAGTGTAGACTGTAGTCTGAATATGGTGTAATAGTGTGTAGACTGTAGTCTGAATATGGTGTAATAGAGTGTAGACTGTAGTCTGAATATGGTGTAATAGAGTGTAGACTGTAGTCTAAATATGGTGTAATAGAGTGTAGACTGTAGTCTGAATATGGTGTAATAGAGTGTAGACTGTAGTCTGAATATGGTGTAATAGAGTGTAGACTGTAGTCTGAATATGGTGTAATAGAGTGTAGACTGTAGTCTGAATATGGTGTAATAGAGTGTAGACTGTAGTCTAAATATGGTGTAATAGAGTGTAGACTGTAGTCTGAATATGGTGTAACAGACAGAGTGTAGACTGTAGTCTGAATATGGTGTAATAGAGTGTAGACTGTAGTCTGAATATGGTGTAATAGAGTGTAGACTGTAGTCTGAATATGGTGTAATAGAGTGTAGACTGTAGTCTGAATATGGTGTAATAGAGTGTAGACTGTAGTCTGAATATGGTGTAATAGACAGAGTGTAGACTGTAGTCTGAATATGGTGTAATAGAGTGTAGACTGTAGTCTGAATATGGTGTAATAGAGTGTAGACTGTAGTCTGAATATGGTGTAATAGAGTGTAGACTGTAGTCTGAATATGGTGTAATAGAGTGTAGACTGTAGTCTGAATATGGTGTAATAGAGTGTAGACTGTAGTCTGAATATGGTGTAACAGAGTGTAGACTGAAGTCTGAATATGGTGTAATAGAGTGTAGACTGTAGTCTGAATATGGTGTAATAGAGTGTAGACTGTAGTCTGAATATGGTGTAACAGACAGAGTGTAGACTGTAGTCTGAATATGGTGTAATAGAGTGTAGACTGAAGTCTGAATATGGTGTAATAGAGTGTAGACTGTAGTCTGAATATGGTGTAATAGAGTGTAGACTGTAGTCTAAATATGGTGTAACAGACAGAGTGTAGACTGTAGTCTGAATATGGTGTAACAGACAGAGTGTAGACTGTAGTCTGAATATGGTGTAATAGAGTGTAGACTGTAGTCTGAATATGGTGTAACAGACAGAGTGTAGACTGTAGTCTGAATATGGTGTAACAGACAGAGTGTAGACTGTAGTCTGAATATGTAGTAGACTGTAGTCTGAATATTGTGTAATAGAGTGTAGACTGTAGTCTGAATATGGTGTAATAGAGTGTAGACTGTAGTCTGAATATGGTGTAATAGAGTGTAGACTGTAGTCTGAATATGGTGTAATAGAGTGTAGACTGTAGTCTGAATATGGTGTAATAGAGTGTAGACTGTAGTCTGAATATGGTGTAGACAGAGTGTAGACTGTAGTCTGAATATGGTGTAATAGAGTGTAGACTGTAGTCTGAATATGGTGTAACAGAGTGTAGACTGTAGTCTGAATATGTGTGTAGACTGTAGTCTGAACAGAGTGTAGACTGTAGTCTGAATATGGTGTAACAGACAGAGTGTAGACTGTAGTCTGAATATGGTGTAATAGAGTGTAGACTGAAGTCTGAATATGGTGTAATAGAGTGTAGACTGTAGTCTGAATATGGTGTAACAGACAGAGTGTAGACTGTAGTCTGAATATGGTGTAACAGACAGAGTGTAGACTGTAGTCTGAATATGGTGTAATAGAGTGTAGACTGTAGTCTGAATATGGTGTAATAGAGTGTAGACTGTAGTCTGAATATGGTGTAATAGAGTGTAGACTGTAGTCTGAATATGGTGTAACAGAGTGTAGACTGAAGTCTGAATATGGTGTAATAGAGTGTAGACTGTAGTCTGAATATGGTGTAATAGAGTGTAGACTGTAGTCTGAATATGGTGTAATAGAGTGTAGACTGTAGTCTGAATATGGTGTAGACAGAGTGTAGACTGTAGTCTGAATATGGTGTAATAGAGTGTAGACTGTAGTCTGAATATGGTGTAATAGAGTGTAGACTGTAGTCTGAAATGGTGTAATGGTGTAGACAGAGTGTAGACTGTAGTCTGAATATGGTGTAATAGAGTGTAGACTGTAGTCTGAATATGGTGTAATAGAGTGTAGACTGTAGTCTGAATATGGTGTAACAGACAGAGTGTAGACTGTAGTCTGAATATGGTGTAATAGAGTGTAGACTGAAGTCTGAATATGGAGTAATAGAGTGTAGACTGTAGTCTGAATATGGTGTAACAGACAGAGTGTAGACTGTAGTCTGAATATGGTGTAACAGACAGAGTGTAGACTGTAGTCTGAATATGGTGTAACAGACAGAGTGTAGACTGTAGTCTGAATATGGTGTAATAGAGTGTAGACTGAAGTCTGAATATGGTGTAATAGAGTGTAGACTGTAGTCTGAATATGGTGTAACAGACAGAGTGTAGACTGTAGTCTGAATATGGTGTAATAGAGTGTAGACTGTAGTCTGAATATGGTGTAACAGACAGAGTGTAGACTGTAGTCTGAATATGGTGTAATAGAGTGTAGACTGTAGTCTGAATATGGTGTAATAGAGTGTAGACTGTAGTCTGAATATGGTGTAACAGAGTGTAGACTGTAGTCTGAATATGGTGTAACAGACAGAGTGTAGACTGTAGTCTGAATATGGTGTAATAGAGTGTAGACTGAAGTCTGAATATGGTGTAATAGAGTGTAGACTGTAGTCTGAATATGGTGTAATGGACAGAGTGTAGACTGTAGTCTGAATATGGTGTAACAGAGTGCAGACTG